>NW_026712430.1:779267-902057 GCF_030504385.1 Musca domestica
TAATATTTGTCCAAATGGGACGGATTTGGCACATACGACCGTCTAGAAGGTAGTATGCCAATTTGGGGAAGATCGGTTCAGATATAGCTATAGCTTCCATATATATTATTCATCCGATTTGTTATATTTTGTACCCACACCGTATATGCACTCCGTAACAGGGATATTCAAGGAAATATATCAAATACAGCTAAGAAATATCCTTGCCAAATTTTATCGAGATCGGTTCAGATTTGGATATAGCTCCCATATAATCTTTATCCGATTTCAAATTAATTGTGCATCAAATGGGTAATACAAGTCCGAATTTAAAAGATACAAAGCTTCGGCATATTTAGCCCTTTGAACTTTAAATTATAATTATAATCATAGCGTGTATGATTGAATTCTCCCAAAAACTTTTTAATTGTTATGCGCAGCTCTACTTAATTAGCAAAGTGTGTAGGGTATCATAAAGTCCGTCCCCGCCCGACTTGAAGACTTTCTTTACTGGTTTTAATTTATAAAAGTGATCTTCAGACTGTATTACTATTCTAATATATTTCTGATTTCAAATTATTAAATTTATTTACTTAAATCGATTTTAAGTTGACGCCACCATTATTTTTTTCTTTTTCGCTGGAAGACACTCACTGACGAAAACCGTTATTCTCTCGTATAAATGATCGGAGCTCATTGTTTTTTTTGCAGAAAGAGAGCAGAGAACCACTGTTGACGCTTTTTTAACAATTATTTAATTATTTGGTCAATTTATTCTTAGTTAGTTTAGTTTTAAATTTAAAACTGCCGACTACTGGACATGCCGAACTTAGGCGCACTTACCCTACCACCTTAGAATTTTTTTTTCAAAATTCACCACCCTAGATTATTACACCTCTTCCTTTTCCATCCCAAAGAACTGTCGGCACACTAAATTACCACTTTATGCCCTTTTGCGGTAACTGGGTACAACATCAAGAACAATAAAACTGAAAACTCTAGAAACAATAACGCCACCATTTATGAGGACAAAAGTCATGTACAGACAGAAAACCGCTAAATGGTGGCATTGTTGTTAGTAACCACAACTCGAAGCAGTCCTACACAGGACACAATGTCGAACAACAACAAAAACAAAGAACAAACAAGAATAGGGAACGCACATTAGACTAAACGACAGACAATAGGTCTTTAGTTTACATGACATGTTTTCATTTGACTTTATTTACAACTTCAAATGCAAGCCAAGCCACCACCAACAGGAGCCAACTGTCAAGCAACCTCATTTCAATATAGGTTATTCAAATTGCTGTTATTGTAAGCCAGTTTCATTTGGGGATTGAATGAGATTTAAAGACATAAAAACATTAAATTTTTTATGCCAGGGGAGAGTTTTTAAATCAAAATTTTACCATTGTTAGAATGGGCCTAAAAAAGTTTTGTGTAATAAGTTATTGACCGATAATGCTACGACACGAAGAGCGGTGTGAAAAGTCCCTTTTCGGGATTATAGACACAAGTGAGAAAACAAAAACCTTAAAGGGAATGAGTTCTCGGTTGCATGAAGTTTGTTATATTTATTTGTATTGTCATTGTTATACCCTTCACCATTTATGGTCAGGTATTATTTACTTTTACCTTTGTTTGTAACATGAGAAGAAAAACGTGATAAACCCATAGTTACTTTTGAGGATCCTCATAGAACCTCTTTCTCTAAGTCAATTTATTATTTATGTCCGCCCGTCTGTACATGTATTTTTGTGAACAAAGTACAGGTCGCGTTTTTTTTTAATCGATTGATGATAGGTAAGTGCGCTAAGTTCGGCATGTCCCAGTAGTCGCAGTGTTTGAAATTTAAACTTAATAACTAAAAATGGAATTGACCAAATAATGAAATAATTGCAAAAAATCGTCAACAGTGTTCTCTGCTCTCTTTTTGTAAAAAAACAATGAGCTCCGATCATTTATTACGAGAGAATAACGGTTTTCGTCAGTGAGTATCTTCTAACGCGTGCGATAGTGCTTGTTTGTAAAGAAAAAATTAGTGGTGGTGTCAACTTATAATCGTTTAAATAAATTAATTTAATACTTTTAAATCAGAAATATTTATAATAGTAAATAACAGTCTAAAGATCATTTTATAACTAAAAAACCAGTAAGAAAGTCTTAAAGTCGGTCGGGGCCGACTTTTAGACACCCAACACCACTTTGCTATTTAGTAGAGCTGCGCATAACCATTAAAAGTTTTATGGGAGAATTCAATCATACACGCACGCTATGATTATAATTATAATTTAAGTTCAAAGGACTAAATATGCCGAAGCATTTGTATCTTTTAAATTCGGACTTTATTGCCCATTTGGTGCAAAATTAATTTGAAATCCGATAAAGATATATATGGGAGCTATATCCAAATCTGAACCGATCTCGATAAAATATTGGCAAGGATATTTCTGAGCTGTATTGATATATTTCCTTGAATATCGTTGTTACGGAGTACATATTACAGCTGCGGAGGACAAAAATAACAAATCGTATGAACAATATATATGGGAGCTATAGCTTATATCTGAACCGATCTTCACCAAATTTGAATTACTACCTTCTAGACTCAATTCGGTCGCATGTGCCACATTCCATCTCATTTGGACAAATATTAGACGTTTGGTGCACAATAAAAGGTAAATCGACAAAGTTATATATGGGAGCTATATCCAAATCTGAACCGATCTCGATAAATTTGGCACATATATTTATGGCTGTATTTAATATATCTCCCAGAATATTGTTGTAGCAGAGTGCATATTACGGCAGCGAAGGACAAAAATAACAAATCGGATGAACAATTATAGGGGAGCTATAGCTATATCTGAACCGATTTCGATCAAATTTCGCATACTTATTTTCAGGCCCAATTTGGTTGTAAGTGCAAAATTCAACACTATTCGGGCTGATATACACGTTTGGTGCACAATAAAAGGCAATCGGATGAAGATATATATGGGAGCTATATCTAAATTTTTACCAATATCTCAATTTCAATAGGGTTCGTCCTTGGCCAAACAAATGATTTGTGCAAAATTTCATCTGGATAGGGCAATAAATGCGAACTGTGCTTTGTTTACAAAAATACATGGACAGACGGACGGACGGACCGACGGACGGACATGCATAATCGACTCAGAATGTGATCTAGGCAGATCATCAAAGGAAGGAACTCAAAAGGTATGGGTCTACCTCGTTTCCTTTTGCCTGTTACAAACAAATGCACAAAGACATAATACCCTGACCACCTTGTGTGTAGGGTATAACAGCCTGATCACACGCCTACACACAAATACTGACTCTGGTGCAGAGATTCTAGTTTCAGCCATTTCGCCTAGTCATTGATTCTCGGTCCGTCGTCAGTCAGTTCTTACTTCACTACTCGTTATACATATAGAAAATGGTAAAAATATAGAAGTTTCCAAATGCCTTCAAATCGATTTCATCGAAAGAGATCCAGGACCATGTAGCCATAAAAGATCATGCCATAGAAAAACGTTGGGGGTCGTTAACTTTCACGTCACGCTGTCACATTGTATTTCCCAAAGGGATTTAGATTTTTCATTTGATACGGCCAAAACGTACCTATTCTAAATTACGGTTTTAGACCCGAAGTCACTTTGGACCAAATCCGTTTCAGGAAATTTGAGTCGGGCCGACATCCGCCCGTCTCTCTGGCTGGTGCGCACGATAACTTTCAAACGGAGTATTCGATTTGGTTCTACTTGGCACGTCGTAATATAATTACTTAACACAGATCCATTAGGAGATTGACAAAATCGGCCCACTCCTTCTGCTGCTGCCCTCACAAAAGATCAACATTTTCACAGACAATATTTACCCCATAGAACAAGACAGGATCCTAATTTTGTGCAAACTTTACAAATTCTAATATTTTTTTCGCATATTTCCCCACTACATCAGACCCCACCCCCCCAAAGGGTCAACATTTGAATAATTATACTTTTATAAAATGTAAAATAAAAATCTGATTGTCTTCTTTCAAATTTCAAATCATTCCAATATTTCTTTATACAAAATGTAGTGCAGGGATAAGATGTATCGGTTCACTCCTTCAGGTATTTTGTATCATGAAGTACCTTCACGTACCTCCCCCCCTTACATGGCACAGCATTTTGAATAATTATATCTCTGAGAAAATGCGAAATAATGGCCCGATTATTCTCAATTTGCAGAAACTGGAAAATAAATGTTAGATTTTCATTCAATTGCGCACCCATTATTTCTATGATATTAGACGACGTGGAATACATCAATGCACTATGTATGGAAGCGTACGCAGATTTCATCATTTCCAAAATTATAAACATCTCATATAGAGTAAGGAAGAAGTTGATATAGTCAAATTTGGCACATTGTCATATTAATACCTGACATAGGTCAGACACGAAATGGAAAATATTGGCCCACACTTCGGTACCCTTATTTTAATAAACGCACATTCCGGAGGTTATACATCTGTCGGAAAAACCGACTGATATTTTCTAAACTTTTTCTGTAAATTCCCAACTTGAAAACAGAACCTGTGCGTCTAATCAAACCGGATTTTTTTTTTTTCATTGAGGAATTATGTGAATCAATAATTGTTTTTGATTTAACCACATAAATGTAACAAGTAAAAGCGTTGAATACCCTCCACCATGGAACGAATTTGGCAATTTTCAAAAAAATAAAATCCGTCAAAATTCTTTTAAAATTTTTAAAATACCGAATGTAGCCGTTATTTAGAGTCTATATACGACGACGTGGGCCTGCATAGCCAAGCAATATTCCAATGCGAAACTTGAAAAAAGTCGGTGAATAATGTCGCTAAAATCATTATAATTACAGAATAAAGGGACGCACCGTTATATGGGGACTATACCAAAATGTGAACCTGCACAGAACAGTTTTCTATCATATGCTGTAGGATTTATTACGAACTTCAAATATCAACTTTGAAACAATTCCGGAGAATAATGTCGCTAAAATCATCAAAGTACCGATAATATGCGGAAGGTACCGTGGCCAATTTTCTGTCTTAGACTGTAGTAATCCATTACGAACTTCAAATACCAAATTTGAAACAATTCCGGTGAATAATGTCGTTTAAAAATCATCAAAATACCGAATATGGGAGGTACCGTTTATGGGGGGCTATACGAAAACGTGGACCTGCACAGACAATATTCTGTAATAGGTTGTAGTATCCATTACGAAATTCAAATACCAAATTTTAAATGTTTCCGGGAATACGTCACTATAATCACCAAGACACCGAAAATAGGGAGGAACTATTTTATAAAGGGCTATACCAAACGTGTAGGTCATGACCCATTTTCAATACCAAAAGTCCTGCGGACATAATATACATTTCGGTAAAATGTTATCAACCTACTTCCGACGGACAGACGCACGGACATCGCTAAATCTACATAGAATTTCATGCTGATCCAGAATATATACTTGTGGGCTCTAAAATGTATATTTCGAGGTGTTACGACGGACCCAAGAAATGGACCTATATTAACTATCTTATCAAGAATAGATATATTTTTATGGGGTCTAAAATGGTACAGAAATGGGGGAGTTGAAAACTAGACATACGAAAAATTTTGCGAAGCATTTGAAGTAGATTTTTATACCCTACACCACAAGGTGGTCAGGGTATTATGTCTTTGTGCATTTGTTTGTAACAGGCAGAAGGATGATCTGCATAGAATCACATTCTGAGTCGATTTATGCATGTCCGTCCGTCCGTCTGTCCATGTATTTTTGTAAACAAAGTACAGGTCGCATTTATTGCCCGATCCAGATGAAATTTGCAAAGATCTTTTGTTTGGCCCAAGGACGAACCCTATTGAAATTGGAGATAATCGGTCAAAATTTAGATATAGCTTCCATATATATCTTCGTCCGATTTGCTTTTTTCTGTGCACAAAACGTGTAATATCAGCCCGAATAGTATGGAATTTTGCACATACAACCAAATTAGGCCTGAAAATAAGTATGCCAAATTTGATCGAAATCGGTTCAGGTATAGCTGTAGCTCCCATATATATATTGTTCATCCGATTTGTTATTTTTGTCCTCCGCAGCCGTAATATGCACTCTGTAACAACAATATTTGGGGACATATATCAAATACATCTCAGAAATACATTTGCTAAATTTTGTCGAGATCGGTTCAGATTTGGATATAGCTCCCATATATAACTTCGTCCGATTTAACTTTTATTGTGCACCAAACGTCTAATATTTGTCCAAATGGGATGGAATTTGGCACTTACGACCGAATTGAGTCTAGAAGCTAGTATGTCAAATTTGGTGAAGATCGGTTCAGATATAGCTATAGCTCCATATATATTGTTCATACGATTTGTTATTTTTGTCCTCGGCAGCCGTAATATGTACTCCGTAACAACGATATTCAGGGATATATATCAAATACAGTGTAGAAATATCTTTGCCAAATTTTATCGAGATCGGTTCAGACTTCAAATTAATTTTGCACCAAATGGCCCATACAAGTCCGAATTTAAAAGATACAATGCTTCGGCATATTTAGTCCTTCGAACTTTAAGTTTTAATTATGATCATAGCGTGTATGATTGAATTCTCCAATAAAAACTTTTAATTGTTATGTGGAGATCTACTAAATTAGCAAAGTGGTGTAGGGTATCATAAAATCGGCCCCGCCCGACTTTAAGTCTTTCTTTACTGGTTTTAGGCTATGTCAATGGCAATTGTATCAAACTAATATCAAAACATTGGTAGTCGAATCTCATTGCCGTTAATTTCCTCCCCCCCTTTCCTTTTTTTTTCTATTTTCCGCACAGAAACCCCAAACAACCCACAACATCAAAATAGTAATGTTGAACAGTTTCTGGTGAAAATAAAAGTTAATAAACAATAGAATGGAAATTAATAAACAACCTTCCCTCTCCCTTCCCTCTTCCCACAATATTTAGTCCTTGAGAAAATTTGCATTTATGTTAACTGGTTTCTAAGTGAATGGGAAGAACTGGAAGGCTTGAAGTGCTGCACTACATTAACCAGACTAACTGCTGCTAATCGAACAAAAGATGAGAAACGAAACAAAAAAAAAAAAACTAAGACGAAGACGAAGACCTAATAGAATAAGTTTGACACAAAACAAGAAGTGTAATTTGGTGTTGTTGTTGTTATTGCTGTTGCTGAACGGTGCGGAGGAGTAGAATGACACGAAGACAAGGCGACAAGATGACTTTACAACAAAAACACTGCAGTGAATGGATTTCATTTGAAAATACTTTTTTCCCATTTTTAATTCGATTAAAAATCATTTTAGTTTCGTAATGTCTGGCTGGGCCATCCCATCTTCTTCCAACGGCAATGCCATCCAATTGGACAGAGTGTCTGAAAGAAATGAGGATTTCTCTTAAGAGTTTGGGGTGGGTGTTTGTTTTTCAAGTGGTGAAAGTAAGTTTCTTGTCAAGGCTAGATTTTCAAAATGGCAGTAAATACAGCTAACGCTGCTGCATCTTCGGCTGAGGCTCTTGGTTTTTATTTTTGTGTAGAATGCTTGTCACATTGGCACTTTACACTTTCGTTTCTTGTTTTCTAATTACTATGCTGACTGTCATAGTTGTTGTTTTAAACTTGCTTTCTTTTTATATCCTCATCATTGTCATTCCGTTTGGAACATCCCTAAATATTCGTTGTAGACCCCATTAAGTATATATGTATTCATGATCAGCATAAAATTCTATGTCGATTTAACGATATCTGCCTATCACGATACAGCCCACATTATTTGAGTTGCGTCTAGGATGTTTGCTATAGAAAAAAGGTATTTTGATCTTGTGCGCTGTTTCGTTACAATCGTGGAAATTGCTCTAAATACTCTTTCTACGAGCATTTAACTTGATTGAACTGCTAAAACTATTTCAGCCAGATTAAACAAATCTTTCTACTAAACTGGATAAAACATCTACGAGCTCAAGTAAAAAGATCGTATTTTTAATCGTTCGCAAGCGAATATTTGCGCAACCTGAACATAACTCCCAATATTCAGTATTTTGCTGATTTTTGCCAAAGTTTTCCACGGATTTTTCTAAATAGTAGGTCAAAATGGGTTCTAGCTCCGGTGGCGGAACATTGTATGTATAGATCCACGTTTTCGTAAAATATATTTCTGGTTCTTTTTCCAAATTAAGGCTACAAACTCCATTTATATTGTTTACAAGCGTACAAAAGCATTTTGGTGAGAACTTTCCAGAAGAAAAAAGTTATTCGTGATTGAATTCAAGCGTAATAGTGTGATTTCTTTAGATTTGACCGGACAACCACAAGAGGCTATCGTTAGAGCACTCCAGCATTTAAATTTGAATAAATCTTACCATCGCTCGTTACTGTGAGACTGATAGCGTAGCCTGACGTCAAGGAAGTGGACGGAAGAAAACAGCAACATCAGCAGAAATGGTTCGAAAAGAGAAGACGAAGCGACTTGATCGAAACCCGCGCCGCAGTGACTGAAAAATGGCTCGTGAGCTACACATATCGAAATACGCACTTCGACAAATATTGAACCAGTAAAGAAAGTCTTAAAGTCGGGCGGGCCGACTTTATGATACCCTACACCACTTTGCTAATTTAGTAGAGCTACGCATAACAATTTTATGGGAGAATTCAATCATACACGTTATGATTATAATTATAAAGTTCAAAGGACTAAATATGCCGAAGCATTTGTATCTTCTAAATTCGGACATGTATTGCCCATTTGGTGCAAAATTAATTTGAAATCAGATAAAGATATATATGGGAGCTATATCCAAATCGGAACCGATCTCGATAAAATTTGGCAGAGATATTTCTGAGCTGTATTGATATATATCCCTGAATATCGTTGTTACGGAGTGCATATTACGGCTGTGGGTAACAAATGTAACAAATCGGATGAACAGTATATATGGGAGCTATAGCTATATCTGAACCGATCTTCACTTAATTTGGCATACAAGCTTCTAGACTCAATTCGGTCGCAAGTGCCAAATTTCATCCAATTTGGTCAAATATTAGACGTTTGGTGCACAATCAAAGGTAAATCGAACGAAGTTATATATGGGAGCTATATCAAAATCTGATAATCTCGATAAAATTTAGCAAATGTATTTCTGAGCTGTATTTTATATATTTCCCCAAATATTGTTGTTACAGAGTGCATATTACGGCTGCGGAGGACAAAAATAACAAATCGGATGAACTATATATATGGGAGCTATAGCTATATTTGAACCGATTTCAATCAAATTTGGCATACTTATTTTCAGGTCCAGTCTGATCGTACGTGCAAAACTCCATACTATTCGGACTTATATTACACGTTTGGTGCACAATAAAAGGCAAATCGGACGAAGATATATATGGGAGTTATATCTAAATTTTGACCGATTATCTCCAATTTCAATAGGGTTCGTCCTTGGGCCAAACAAATGGTTTGTGGAAAATTTCATCTGGATAGGGCAATAAATGCGAACTGTACTTTGTTTACAAAAATACATGGACAGACGGACGGACGGACGGACATGCATAAATCGACTCAGAATGTGATTCTATGCAGATCATCAAAAGGAACTATGGGTCTATCTCGTTTCCTTTTGCCTGTTACAAACAAATGCACAAAGACATAATACCCTAAAAATGAGCTCGGGGTAAAGCCATTGAATATTCCAAAAAGTGCAAGAACATACACCGCAACATAAAGCTAATAGACTCAAACGAGCTAAAGAGTTGCTTCGCTTGGCCGAAAGTGGTGAACTGACGAATTTGGTTTTCCTCCGATGAGAAATCATTCGTTGTCCAGCAGTTTGTAAACAAACAAAATGATCGTGTTTACTTGCCAATGAGGTCAGCTGAAAATGTCACCAAAACTCAAGCGCCGGCTATGGTGATGGTGTGAGCCGCCACAACAGCCGATGGTCGCTCTCCGCTCGTATTAATCGACCGTGGCATCAGAATAAATGTTGAATATTAATCTGAAAATATTCTGGAAGGTGTAAGGCACGCAAACATTTTGGCCGTATACCTTTGACAGCACCATCGCACTCAGCACGGTTACAAAATGAGGTTCCTCACTTCATATTCAGCGCATAATGGCCACCAAAATCTCCGGATACCAATCCGTTGGACTATTGAGTCTGGAGCAGTTTGGAAAGCAAGGTTGGCACTAAAAAATACCAAAGTGTCGATCACCTCAAGCCACCGCTTCGCCAGGAATGGACCAAAATACCGCAGAGCAACATACGGGCAGCGTGTGATGGTTTCATGGGCCGTTTGGAGGCCATAATTCGTGCCAAAGGTGACCAATTCGAAACAAATCTAAACTTATGCCAAAATTTGATGCTATTTCCAACATTTTTTGCTTTCATTCAATAAAATTAAAAAAAAAAAAAGTATATAAAAAGTTCGGCCAGGCCGAACTTAACTGCTGTTTTACTTGTTATATATAGAAAAACAAGTAAAAAACATTAAATTCGGCCGGGCCAAACTTTTATGAACAACAAATACCAATTTTCAGAAAAATCCGTGAAAAATGTGGCAAAAAAATTAAAATACCGAATATCGGGAGGTACTGTTATATGGGGGCTATACCAAATCATGGACCCATAAATGCAATGTTTCGCCACCGGAGCTGGAAACCATTATGACCCACAAATACCAATTTTTAGACAAATCCGTGAAAAAATTTGGCAAAAAAACTAAAATACCGAATATCGGGAGGTACCTTTATATGGGGGCTATACCACAACGTGGACCTATACATGCAATGTTTTGCCACACGCTCAGGGACCCGTTATGACCTACAAATACCAATTTCCAGACAAATCCGTGAAAAATGTGGCATAAATCATCAAAATACCGAATATCGGGAGGTTCCGTTATATGGGGACTACACCAGAACGTGGACCTATATATCTCATTTTCAATACCAACCATCCTAGACACAATGCAAATAGCTCTGCTAAACTTTGGCTCTCTACGTCAAATAATGTGGGCTGTATCGTGATTTTAACAGACAGACGGACAGACAGACAGACGGACATCTTTAAATCGACTTAGAATTTTATGCTGATTATGAATATATATACTTTATGGGGTCTAAGACGAATATTTAATTATGTTACAAACGGAATGACAAAGTTAATATACCCTCCTTTCCAAGGTGGAGGGTATAAAAACTACTAGATTAGGAATAATTCGTTGGAATTTGTACATTTTACATGGTATTGTGGGAAAAATTACTAATAACAATACGAAGATTACTTCGATAAGAATCTTTAACCCTCAAACAAGTATCCAAAGGGGTATTTTTGGTTCTTTTTTCAAATTAAGGCTACAAAACTCCATTTAAATGGAATGGTAGCAAGTCAAAATATTCTACAAAAAAAAAAAACTATTATAGGTTCCAGAATGCAAATATGTTTTAGGAACAAAGATGAGAAAACATCAATGAAACATCCTCTTGGCGTCTTATTTCTTATGAAACCCTCTGGAGGTTTTCCATCTATATAAGGCCTCAAGGCCTTCAATGCCTTCTTCTATTTATACAAGATGCTCACATCTTTCTCCTCGAAAAAAAAACTCCATTAAATAATATCTAGGAAATTATCTTAAAAGCTAACTACCACCATCTATCCCGTCATTCCGCCCACCACCCTCTTGCATGCACTTGAGCAAGATATGAAAGTAATATTGGCTTAAAAG
Source organism: Musca domestica (assembly GCF_030504385.1). Classification (NCBI taxonomy): domain Eukaryota; kingdom Metazoa; phylum Arthropoda; class Insecta; order Diptera; family Muscidae; genus Musca; species Musca domestica. Next base: position 791,040 of record NW_026712430.1, read on the forward strand.
CATTAGCATTACGGAACACCTAAATGTGTCATAAATCCTTTTAGCGAAAATATTTTCAACAAAGTTGTTGCTGTTCTTGTTTTCCTTTGCCGTGCACATGGCAGCATCTTCGCATCCTTCCTTAATGGAAACAGAATACTGTTGCAGTTACATTGCTTTGAGATTTCTAGTGTGTTTGTGTGTGGGAGGTCTTTTTCTTTGGAAATCGTGTACAGCGAAAATGAGGTGTTACAAACTGCTACATTTTTGGCATTAATGAAAGACTTAAGGAGAAATCTGAAGATCAAATTTAATAAAGGAAAGGAAAAAAAAAAGAAAAGGAAGGGCGAAATAGACAACTGAAAAACAGATTTAATAAAAAAAGGATATTTTATTTAATTTATTTCAAGATTTTTTTTCGGCGATGATAAAAGTTATTACTGAATATTGCAATATTCGATTGGGGAAACATGAAATTCCAATGGTATCAACCACTTTAAGCTTTGCGAATGTCGAGACTGTTACACAAGAAAGGAGAGACTAAAGCTTAGATGTCTACTACAAAGATCTGGTCCACAAATTTCACCGGATAATGAACTTACAAAACACGTACAACACCTGGGACAATGTTTGGAAAACGTTTACTGTCACACGCATGCTCCAATAATATACAAGATAGGCCATAGAAGTCGCCTGAATTCATTTTTCTTGTAATGTCGAAACTTATTGCGGAATAGTCTACACAAAGATTTTTATTTTAACACCCCCAACCATATCGCTACAGAGGTTATATATTATTTGATACGACAAAGAGGTGTCTCATTGAAATAAAGATTTTAAATCCTAGGTCTCTTTGGACCAAATCCGTTTCAGTATATTTGTAGGGGGTGTCCGTCTGTCTGGTTGGTGCGCACGATAACTCTCGAAGCGAGTATCTGATTTGATTCCAACTTGGTACAGCGTAATATCATTGTCAAACTTAGGTCATATTCGGAGATGGGCAATATCGGTCCACTCCTTCTGGCACCTCTGCCACAAAAGATCGAAATTTTCATTGAATAATCCGAATAAAAGAAGAATAATAAAATCTTGTTCAAACCTTCTAAATTCTAATATTTGTATCAGTGGTCAGGTACGAAAATAAACAATATACAGATCTTGTCCACTCCGTAAAATACCACCCCAACAAAGGGTCTAAATGTTGGCTACTTATAACCCTTATAATATATGAAACAAGTCAGTGATCCTCTTTTGAAACCTCCACAAATAGGGGTCAAGGGGTAAATAAGTCAAGTGTTATAAAATTAACAAGTAACAAGTTAAAAAGCAGTTAGTTCGGCCGGGCCGAACTTTGAATACCCTCCACCATTTGGAACGAATTCTGTTAAAATCTTAAAAATACCGAATGTAGACGTTATATTAGGGTCTATACGACGACGTGGACCTGCACAGACAATTTTCTGTCTTAGATGGTAGAATCCATTACGAACTTCAAATACCGAATTTGAAACCATTCCGGTGAATAATGTCGCTAAAATCATCAAAATACCGAATATCGAGAGGTACCCTTATAAGGGGGCTACACGAAGACGTGGACCTGCACACACAATTGTCTGTCTTAGGTTGTAGAATCCATAACGAACTTCAAATACCGAATTTGAAACCATTCCGGTGAATAATATCGCTAGAATCAAGAAAATACGGAATATCGGGAGGTGCTTTATATGGGACATATGCGAAGGCGTGGACCTGCACAGACAATTTTCTGTCATAGGCTGTAGTATTCATTACGAACTTCAAAAATTAAATTTGAGTTCTGGTAAATAATGTCGTTTAAATTATCAAAATACCGAATATAGGGAGTTACCATTATATGGGGGGCTATATCAAATTACATGACCCATTTTCAATACCAAAAGTCCTGCAGACCTAATATACATTTGAGTAAAATTTTATCTACATACTTCATTTCGTTCGGAAGCTACAGTGATTTCCACAGACGGACATCGACATGTAATTTAATGCTAATCAATTTCGAGGTGTTACAAACGGAATGACAAACTTAATATGCTATGGTGGAGGACATAAAAAATTATTATTTCAGCATATATTGTATGTTCCTAGAGTTATACTGATATGTCCCAGAAATTGTCCCCAAGCTCCAGGCAGCAACCTTGGGTCAATCGCCAGGAAAGGGATGAAATGAACCAAAAACTCCTGATTTTCCAGTTGCTCTACAGGTCAAGAATATTTTTATATTTTAGAATATTTAAATGATAATTAAATTTTACTTTTTTAATAATAATTTAATAAAGGGAAAGAAACAATTTGCAATAACCGTGGACGTAAGTCCATTCTTTAATGCATATATCTCAAATTGTGTAAAAGCAACATGTCTGGATTTTAGTTCTTTAAAAAAATGGATATATTGTATTCCATAGGTTGGTACTGACGATCCAATTCTAATTTTGAAACTAATAAATATTTCTAGGAACGTAACATAAAAATATATATACATATTTTTTTACAAAACTTGTTTATTTAAGCTAGGAGCAATGAAACCTTTAAGATCTTTCATCTGGATATTTGGTAATTAAAACAAATTATCGCATTGGAATTGCCACCATCAGTGTTTTTATTTTATAATACGCCTTCCTACTCCGCCCTCACTTCACCACAAATACACTAATCGTAACATCCTTCTTTTGTTCGTTTTGGAAGGTGGTTAGCGAATATCCTGGAAAAAAAGAATTAGCCAAAATGTTTGGTAGTGAGGTGTGGGGGTAGGTTGTCACACTGGCTTAATGAGGAGGAAGATTGTTACGATTTTTTAATGATTTTAACTCAATATGTAAGTGGAAATTGTAAAAACAGTATTGTTTACTTAAACATTTTAAATTAAATATTTCATTTTTATACCCTCCGCCATACATAGCATGGAGTGTATTTTAAGTTGGTCAATAATAATTTTAGACCTAACAAAGTATATACATTATTGATCAGCGTACAATTCTGAGACGATTTAGTAGTCTTTCGGTCTGCTGTAATCGTCTTTCGTTCTGCTGTAATCACGCTATAGTCCAAAAAAAAGTTAAGATAGGAAACTAAAATTTTGTACAGATAAGTCTTTCGCAAGCAGGTCAAGTCCGAAGATGGCCTATATCGGTCCACGATATCGTATAGCACCCATATAACGATACCTCCCGATATTCGTTACTTTGATGATTCTAGCGACATTATTCACCGAAATTTTTTCAAATTTGGTATTTGAAGTTCGTAATGGATACAACAGCCTATGACAGAAAAGTGTCTGTGCAGGTCCACGTTTCCACGTTTAGCCCCAATATAATGGTACCTCCCCTATATTCGATATTTTAATGATTTTAGCTAAATTATTCCCCGATTTTATTTTTCATGTTTCGCATTTGAATATTGTAATCGCTTATGACAAAAATTGCCTATGCAGGTCGACGTCGTCGTACAGACCCTAGTATATGGGGGACATTCGATATTTTTAAGATTTTAACAAAATTTTCACGGATTTTTTTCTTCTTTTTTTTTTGAAAATTGTAAGATTCTTTTAAATGGTGGAGGATATTCAAAGTTCGGCCCGGCCTAACTACAGCTGTTGATTTTAAATTATTTTTCAAACAATTCTCGGCCATATATTCCGAAGTAGTGTCAATATTTTTCATTTCGTATTTCGTTTCATCTAATACTGATAAAAATATTGGGATCTACAATATTTAAAGAAAATTAAAGATTTTTAAAAATATCAAACATTTTTGAGGGAGATACATTAGATTTCTGGTTGGAAGAAATTTTTAGATACACCAAGTTTGAATAGAATCACTGACTTGTTTTGCAATTTAGGATGTATGTAATTTTACCTCGTTGTGGGCCAGGTACTAGAAGAGGTGGGCCAATATCTATCATCTTTACAGAAGGGTTTTGTAAAAATATTGGGATATATATTTCATCTTTACATCAAAACTTGTGTTAATAGAAATATTAGGATGTACAGAGTTTGAAAGGAATCGGATGCTCATTTCTCGTTTTATGAGTCTCGAAGCTATTCAAAATTTTGAGTTGTTGTGTGGGAGGCACCAGAAGGAGTGATCTTGGTATATGCCTTATTTGAAGACAATCGGATTCTTATTTCATATTTGTTAAGATTTATAATTATTCAAAATTTTGATCCTTTGAAAGGAGATACTTGAAGGAGTAGTCCGATATATACAAGATACACCAGATCTTCTTCTGGTACAAACATTGGAAGACAATCGGACTTTTATTTCACATTTTATAGGAGCTATAATTATAACTTAATTTATTAGCTAAATTATTTTCTTTGAAAATTTTGATATTTTGTGGGGAGATACCAGAATTCAATCTAAGCTTGATAATAACATTACGATGTACCAAGTTTTGACCAAATCGGATACTCCCTTCGACAGACGAGCGGACGGACAGACACCCCTAGATCGACTCCAAATCTTCTAGAACGGATTTGGTGTAAAGAAGCCTAAGGTGTAAACCGTTATTTCGATGAGGCATATTTTGGCTGTATTAAATGATATATACCATCGGGATAAGGGTAAAAACTAGGTTTTACAGACTTTTTTATACCCTCAGTCATATGGCTACAGAGGGTATATATCATTTGATACGGTCAAAACGTGCCTAGTCGAAATAACGGTTTTAGACCCTAGGTCTCTTTGGACCAAATCCGTTTCAGAACGGGTGTGAAAATGGAAAATATCGGCCCACTCCATCCAGTACCTCCCCCACAAATGGTAAAAATTTTGAATAATTACAACTCTCATAAAATGTGATGTAAGTGTCCGATTGTCCTAAAATTTTACACATCCCAATATTTATATTAACCCAAGGTCTGGTGTTAAGATGGAATATATCGGTCCACTCCTTCTGGTACCTCCCCCACAAAAGGTCGAAATTTTCAAAAAAAAAAATATTTTTTTTTGCACAGAAAGAGAAAGAATAATTCGATTATTCTGCTACTTTGCAAATCCTAATATTTGCATCATTGCTAGGTCTGGTGCGAAAATGGAGAATATCGGTCCACTCCTTCTGGTACCTCCCCCACAAAGGGTCAAAACTTTAAATAATCACAACTCTCATAAAATGTGATGTAAGAGTCTGATTGTCTTGAAATTTCACACATCCCAATATTTATATTAACCCAAGCTCTGGTGTTAAGATGAAGTATATCGGTCCACATCTTATGGTACCTCCCCCACAAATGGTCGAAAATTTGATATATATATTTTCTGCACAGAAAGGAAGCAATAATCTAATTTTGAAAAACATAACGCTCAAAGAAGCGAAATAAGGATTCAACTCTTTTCAAATTTCACGCATATAAATTATTTTTTCTAACACCAGATCTGTTTTGAAGATGATCCTATATATCTGCGAACACCTTCTGGTACCTCACCCACAAAGAGACACATTTTTCAATATTTTTATCTGTCATAAATTGCGAAACAACTCAGTGATTCTTTACAATTGCTATATCCATCTGCTATAATAATATTTATATCATATTTATGTAGGTCCGATACGAAATTGACAATATTGACCCATTCTTTAAAAACCCACTCCATAGAGGGTGAAGAGGGCTGAGGGTATACATCTGTCGGCAAAGCCGACCGATACTTTTTTACTAGTTTCTGTTATATATAAGCTGTGGAATATTTTTGAAGAATTTTTGACCATTTATAAATTGTGGAATTTTTTAGAAATAAATTAAATCACTGGCTGTTGTATTTTCCATCCAGAGAGGTGACCGTTGAATACATCTCCCATACTCGGTTTTTAAAAAATGAAACATTTTACTTCCAAGTTTCGTTTAACTTATAGCAATTATTCTATCTCTTTGAGCCACTGTACACAAAATAGATAAAAATCATCTATCTATTTTAAAGGCAGCATGAGAAGGAAGGGGGGGGGGGGGTTGTTTCTAAACTAAAAGTAAATAAATAGGGTATCGAAATGTTTGCAGAATGTAAGCTTAACCAGCAATAACAGCTGTGGTTTCTCTATTAATGTCCACAATGTTGTGGAATGAGACGAAATTTGTTGGTGAGAAAACATAAAAAAGCAAACAAAGAGAAAAAAACGCACATGACTTTGGGCTATTTTCACTACCGCTGCTGCAGCAATAGCTGGAAATCGAAGTGGATTGAGATGGGTGGGATAGATGTTCAAATCGTTTGGACAAAAAAAACAACTGGGAAACACTCCACACCCATACCAATGAGTAAAGTTTTTTTTTACAAACAAAAGGGAATAAGGATATCACGCACTCACACATTAATAGAAACGTGAAAAAATATTCCATTTTGGTTGTAACAAGCGCATCGCCGCCGGTAGTAAATATTTTTTTTTTAGCTTTTTTCATAAAAAGTTTGTCCAATTGGTTTGGATGTGTGTGTGTATGTGCGTGCCTGCCTGCGTTTTTGTGTTAATTTTTTCGATACACACGTTTGTGGGTATATATGTGATGTACATAAGGACATACAAAACTGTTTGTGTCTGTGTTAAGCCATTTATTCGGTATGAGATCTGCACGGCATTATATTGAAAGTGTGAAAGCCAAGTGTTTTATTTTCGATCAATACATTCTGTTTGCTGTGAAGCTATTAGAGTCCATTTGCCTTCCCAATATTTTCTTAAGTAAATATTCTAGCGTATTTAGTTCGAGAATTTGGAAGTACTCGTATGAACATTTTGTAAAAAAATAGCTATACAGGGTGAGATAAAAAACTGCAACAAAGACTAACGCCATAACTTTTACACTTTTTTTTAAATTTTATTGAATGAAAACAAAAAATGTTGGAAATAGCATCAGAGGTGATCGACACTTTGGTATTTTTTACCACCACCTTGTTTTCCAAAATACTGCAGACATAATAGTTCAACGGATTGGTATCCAGAGATTTTGGTGCCCATTGTGCTCTGGAAATGAAGCGAAGAACCTCATTTTGTAACCATTCTAGGGTGGCGCGTGCTGAGTGCGATGGTGCTGAGTCCTGTTGGAATGTCCAAGATCTGCGGCCAAAATGTTTGCGTGCCCAAGGCTTTAATACACCCTCCTGAATATTTTCGCGATAATATCCGGTATTTATTCTGATGCCACGGCCGATTAATACGAGCGTAGAGCGACCATCGGCTGTTATGGCGGCCCACACCATCACCATTGACCGCGCTTGAGTTCTGGTGGCCAACCGAAGGTGCACTTTTTCAACTGACCTCTTTGGCAAGTAAACACTATCATTTTGTTTGTTTACAAACTGCTGAACAACGAATTTTTACTCATCGGAGAAACCAAAATCGCCAGTTCACCACTTTCGGTCAAGCGAAACAATTCTTTAGCTCTTTTGAGTCCAATTTCTTTCTGTTCCGGTGTAAGTTCTTGCACTTTTTAGAATTTCAATGGCTTTACCCCGAGCTTATTTTTCAATATTTGCCGAATGGAATATTGCAATATGTTCAGCTCACGAGCTATTTTTCGGCCACTGCGATGCGAGTTTCAATCAAGTCGCTTCTTTACATTTCGAACCATTTCTGCTGATTTTGCTGTTTTCTTCCATTCACTTCCTGGACGTAGGGCTACGCTACCAAAAAGATTTATTCACATTTCAATCCTGGAGTGCTCTAACGATAGTCACTTGTGGTTTTCCGGCCATATATAAAAAAATCACACTATCACACATGAATTCCATCATGAAAAAATTTTTTTCTGGAAAATGCTAACCAAAATGCTTTTGTACGCTTGTAAACAATATAATGAACTGTCACTTGAATCATTTTAACAGCTGTCGGACGAGTGGCTTAGAAATGAAAGCAGTCTGACTTTGGATAGTCAGGACATTTGGAGTCATCCGTCTGCCTATCTGTTTGTTTGGTGCGCACGATAACTCGTGAAGGGAGTATCCGATTTGATCCAAGTTTCGTACATCGTAATATTATTGTCAAACATAGATCGACTTAGGAGATGGGCAATATAGGTCCACTCATTTTGGTACCTTCCGCACAAAGGGTTCAAAAATTTGAATAACCTAAACGCTCTTAAATGCGGAGTAGGCATCCGATTCCCCTGAAATTTAACACATCCCAATATTTCTATTTACCCAAGATCTGATGCGAAGATGATAGATATAGGCCCAGCCCCTGGAGAATCTTTTGTATACCCTCCACCATAGTATGGAGTTCATCATTCCGATTGTAACTCATCGAAATAATAATTTTAGGCCCAACTAAGTATATATATATTCTTGATCAGCGTAAAAATCGAAGACGATTTAGCCCTGTCCGTCAGTCCGTCTGTTGTAATCACACTAAAGTTAAAACGAATTAAGATAGGAAGCTAAAATTTTGCACAGATTTGTCTTTTGTCTGCAGGCAGGTCAAGTATATATATATATATATATATATATATATATATATATATATATATATATATATATATATATATATATATATATATATATATATATATATATATATATATATATAAATATATATATATAGGGTTGCCCATAATCGAAGGACCTTTGGGCCCACTTGGGCTTGTCCTTCGATTATGGGCAACCCTGTAGCTCTATATATATATATACATATATATATATATATATATATATATATATATATATATATGTATATATATATATATATATATATATATATATACATATATATATATATATATATATATATATATATATATATATATATATATATACGGTCTTTTGCGGTCTTGGCCACTTTTTTCTTTGTTTGGCCCTTATTTGGCATCTTGTTTCTAAGGGGTAGAGAACCTCTTCGCATAAAATTTGAAATTTTCAGAATAAGGTCAATATTTGTCTTGACCACATTCATCAATTGATTTGGCTAAAAAATTGTATTTATGCTACCCTGGGGTGGGGAACCATCATACAGATAATTGCCACATAGGAATTTATTTAAGTAAAGTCCCCATATTGGAGTATCCCCAAGTCCACTTTCACATCTAATGTGGAGAATATTGGTTAGGAACGTATATTTGGGATGTAGATCTATATGAAATAATTTGTGAAAACATGAACAAATTACAAATATAAGAAAGTAGCACGGGACCAAATATTTGTTGAGTCGTCACTGAATTATACTATGATGAAAAATATGGTCTTTATGGGGTCTCCAACTTACAATTTAAATGGCAAATAAAATTAATTCCCATCTTACGGTAATGGGTGTAAAATAGTAATTATATTTGACTATTCTGAAATCATTCTGTCCTCATTTATGAGGTGGATAAAACTATTTTTACTTATTTAAATCACTCGAATTTTTCAGTTTGACATGCTATGCTGTTCCGCTATATTTTTAATTTGGCCTCTATTTGTCATCTTGGATTATAAGAGGTAGAAGAAAGTTTTCAATGTAGGTCGGAGTAGTGCCCATATAAAGGTACCTCCTGATTTTACCATATTTCTAAGGATTTGGCTAAAAATGTGTATTTGCGGGGTGAAAATCTTACACAAACATTTCAAGATATCTACAAAATTTTAGAATTTTCTCCATGTAATAATACCCCCTCAAGTTCACCTTTTGGTGGACAAACAGACAGACATGGTTAGTGGGACTTATGAGGACTCTAATGCACAATGTAAGGTGTTACTGGGTTTAAAAAAAGTAATTAACTTTGGCTATTCTTAAATCATTCGGCCCTCAGTTATGAGGTGTAGAAAATACAGTAAATTCCAAATTATTGCTCATTTGACTGGAAAATTTTGCTACGATTTTTACCATACTAAAAATTAATTTAATCCCTTACATGGGGATACGATTAATATATACTTTTTAATAGATTTGTACATCCACACATTTGAAGCCTCGGTTTAAATATGAAAGCCCACGGCTTAAATATAGGCACAGGTATTTCAAAACACTTTTAATCGACCAGTACGTGAACACTTATATCAGTCATATCAGTGAATAATTATGCTTGGGAAAATATGCATAATAGACAAAAACTACGGGCCGGCAACGCGGACCGGGCCAGCTAGTATATATATATATATATATATATATATATATATATATATATATATATATATATATATATATATATATATATATATATATATATATATATATATATATATACATATATATATATATATATATATATATATATATATATATATATATATATATATATATACTAGCTGGCCCGGTCCGCGTTGCCGGCCCGTAGTTTTTGTCTATTATGCATATTTTCCCAAGCATAATTATTCACTGATATGACTGATATAAGTGTTCACGTACTGGTCGATTAAAAGTGTTTTGAAATACCTGTGCCTATATTTAAGCCGTGGGCTTTCATATTTAAACCGAGGGCTTCAAATGTGTGGATGTACAAATCTATTAAAAAGTATATATTAATCGTATCCCCATGTAAGGGATTAAATTAATTTTTAGTATGGTAAAAATCGTAGCAAAATTTTCCAGTCAAATGAGCAATAATTTGGAATTTACTGTATTTTCTACACCTCATAACTGAGGGCCGAATGATTTAAGAATAGCCAAAGTTAATTACTTTTTTTAAACCCAGTAACACCTTACATTGTGCATTAGAGTCCTCATAAGTCCCACTAACCATGTCTGTCTGTTTGTCCACCAAAAGGTGAACTTGAGGGGGTATTATTACATGGAGAAAATTCTAAAATTTTGTAGATATCTTGAAATGTTTGTGTAAGATTTTCACCCCGCAAATACACATTTTTAGCCAAATCCTTAGAAATATGGTAAAATCAGGAGGTACCTTTATATGGGCACTACTCCGACCTACATTGAAAACTTTCTTCTACCTCTTATAATCCAAGATGACAAATAGAGGCCAAATTAAAAATATAGCGGAACAGCATAGCATGTCAAACTGAAAAATTCGAGTGATTTAAATAAGTAAAAATAGTTTTATCCACCTCATAAATGAGGACAGAATGATTTCAGAATAGTCAAATATAATTACTATTTTACACCCATTACCGTAAGATGGGAATTAATTTTATTTGCCATTTAAATTGTAAGTTGGAGACCCCATAAAGACCATATTTTTCATCATAGTATAATTCAGTGACGACTCAACAAATATTTGGTCCCGTGCTACTTTCTTATATTTGTAATTTGTTCATGTTTTCACAAATTATTTCATATAGATCTACATCCCAAATATACGTTCCTAACCAATATTCTCCACATTAGATGTGAAAGTGGACTTGGGGATACTCCAATATGGGGACTTTACTTAAATAAATTCCTATGTGGCAATTATCTGTATGATGGTTCCCCACCCCAGGGTAGCATAAATACAATTTTTTAGCCAAATCAATTGATGAATGTGGTCAAGACAAATATTGACCTTATTCTGAAAATTTCAAATTTTATGCGAAGAGGTTCTCTACCCCTTAGAAACAAAGATGCCAAATAAGGGCCAAACAAAGAAAAAAGTGGCCAAGACCGCAAAAATATCTTAAATCATACGGAGGTTATATAAATATGGGTTAAATAGGGTTGTACCCTTATCCGAGAATTATGATCGATATCATGACCTGCAAAAGCGATTTAAGGTATCTTGAATGTTTGGAAAGGATAGAAATCCTTTTCTTACTAAAAGTCCCATTCGCTCTACTATTTTGCACCCTTTATATTTGGTATTTTACTGATTGCACTCCCAAAGAATTTTGCATTTTGAGCTCTCATTGGACGGATTATTGTCACATGAAAGAAGTAGGTCCAGGCTTTGAAATGAGCCCCATTAGGTTTTTTTCGGTCATTTTTGTTTGTTTAAATGTGTTCGCATCTTCCAGCTGAAAAACGGTGTAGGCCCTGGAGTTGAAAGGTAGATGTCAGTTTACATAGTATTTCGCACTTATTTAATTTTTTGGTAAAAATTATATAGATTGAAAAATTATTCTTTATTTTGTTCACAAAAAATTCCATTGAATTCAATAAGATAATACAAATTGAAAAAATCTTCAACTTGTTCGCTGATTTTTTACAGCAAATGTTTAAAGATCCTTGTAAAGATTGTCAATAGAATGTACTATTATTTTTAAATTCGATTCCAATGATTTTTTTTTTTTAGATTTTTTTCCGATTTGAGAATTTTTGCAATGAGATCTCTTTTTTGTGATTTTTTTAGCGATTTTGAAAATGTAATTATCTTTAACTTTGGTGTGACCGCGTTCAATTATTTCGATATTCCATTTCGCCACCACATAATTCGGCACTACACTTCCATGTAACCCGCCATCAATATCAGTTCTCAAGAAATCAAGTCAATTAATTCAAAATAAAAATTCAAAAATAAAATATAAAAAACACTACAAATGTACATTAGAAAAAAGTAAGTCAAAATGGAAAAAAATCATGCAAAATAAAACATTACTATTGTACATTTCAAAAGTCAAAATGAAAATGTTAATATATCACATTTTTACGTGATTTTTTGGATATTATCCTTTTCGGAGAGGAGACAATTCCGAATTTGTGTGAATCGTTAAAATCAGTCCAGCGATTCTTAAGTTATAAGCGTAGTAACTAACACAACTTTCTTTTATATATATAGATATATATAATAAATTCTACTCAAGGAGTTATTTGTAAGTACCTTACCCCATGAAAGAGAATTGTCTACATAGGTCCAAGATATCGTATGTCCCCCATATTACGGCACCTTTCGATATTCGGTATTTCGATGATTTTAGACAACATTTTCAACGGAATTATCTGAAAATTAAAACAAGGAGTTCTTCGTAACTACTTTAACACCTGAAAGGGAATTGTGTATATAGGTCCACGATATCGTATAGCCCCCATATAACGGTACCCCCCGATATTCGGTATTTTGATGATTTTAACTACACTTTTCAATGGAATTGCCTGAAATTCTGCATAAGGAGTTCTTTGTGAGTATCTTATCCCCTGAAAGAGAATTGTCTATATACGTCCACCATATTGTATATTTCCCATATAATGGCACCTTTTAATATTCGGTATTTTTATGATTTTAGCCACATTTTTCAATGGAAATTTCTGAAAATCTCCACAAGGAGTTCTTCGTAACTACTTTACCACCTGAAAGAGAATTGTCTATATAGGTCCACGATATCTTATAGCCCCCATACAATGTTGTCCCGCGATATTGGGTATTTTAATGATTTCAGCCACATTTTTCAATGTAATAGTCTGAAAATCCACACAAGGAGTTCCCTCTGAGAACATTAGCCCCTGGAATGGAATTGACTATACAGGTTGTACGTTGTAGTATAGCACCCATATAACGCTACCCCGCGATATTCGTATTTCCACGATTTTCACGACATTATTCAGCGGAATGACAATAGTCAAATATCGTAATTAAAGTTCGTAATAGGTACTTCTACCTATGACGGAAAATTGTGTATGTAGGTAGGTCCACGTCTTCGTATAGCCCCTATACAGCGGTACCTCCCTTTATTCGGTATTTTGATGATATTAGCTACATTTGCCGGAATTGCGTCGAATTTCGTTTTTGGAGTTCGGAATCGATACTACAGCCTATGATAAAAAATCCAGCACCACGTCTTCATATAGCCCCTATATATAGGTTTTCATTTGAGCGGTATTTTTCGACGTTTTTTAACATTTTTTAAGTTCTTTCTGAATGGTGGAGCCCGGCCAAACTTAGCTGCTTCTTTACATGTCTAGATTTAGCTGTTTCGATGATTACATTTTTATACCCTTCACCATACTATGGAGGGTATATTAATTTTGTCATTCCGTTTGTAACTCCTCGAAATACTCATGTCAGACCCAACAAAGTATATATATTCTTGATCAGCGTAAAATTCTAAGACGATTTAGCCATGTCCGTCTGTCTGTCTGTGTGTCTGTTGTAATCACGCTATCTTTCGAACCAATTGAGATAGAAGGCTAACATTTTGCACACATGTATATTTTGCCAGTAGGCAGATTAAGTTCGTAAATGGGCCATGTAAGTCCAAGTTATCATATAGCCCCCATATAACGGTACCTCCCGATATTCGGTATTTTGATGATTTTAGCGACATTATTCGCCGGAATTGTTTAAAATTTAGTATTTGAAGTTCGTAATGTATACTACAGCCTAAGACAGAAAATTATCTATACAGGTCCACGTCTTCGTGTAGCCCCCATATAACGGTACCCCCCGATATTCGGTATTTTGATGATTTTAGCGACATTGATTACCGGATTCGTTTCAAATTTGGTATTTGAAGTTCGTAATGAATACTACATCCTAAGTCAAAAAATGAGCCATGTAGGTCCACGTCTTCATATAGCCCCCATATAACGGTACCCCCCGATATTCAGTATTTTGATGATTTTAGCGACATTATTTAGCGGAATCGTTCCAAATTTTCTATTTGAAGTTCGTAATAGATACTGCAACATAAAACAGAAAATGGGCCATATAGGTCCACGTCTTCATATAGCCCCCATATACCGTACCCCCCGATATTCGGTATTTTGATGATTTTAGCGACATTATTTACCCGGATTGTTTCAAATTTCGCATGTGAAGTTCGTAATGGATACTTCAGCCCATGCCAGAAAATTGTCTGTGCAGGTCCACGTCTTCGTATAGCCCCCATATAATATATTCGGTATTTTGATGATTTTAGCTACATTATAAACAATTTTTTCTTCAAGTTTCGCATTTAAATATTGTAATAACTTATGACAAAAGTTGCCTATGCTGGCCCACGTCGTCGTATAAGTATTCGGTATTTTTAAGATTTTAACAGAATTTTTAACGGATTTTATTTTTTGGAAATTGCCAAATTTGTACCAAATGGTGGAGGGTATTAAAAGGCCGAACTTACAGATTTTTTAACTTGTTAATATTATGTATGATAACCGTAAATCAAAGGGTATACAGATAGATGCGAAAATTGTTTTAAATATTAACGATTCCACCATACATAAGCGAATCATTCTTTTAGAATCCCTGCTAATTTGTATTTCATGCCAAAAAAGGACTCACCTAAAAAAAAAAAAAAATCATATGTAATGGCAAAATACAATATACCTACACATATTGAGCGAATATCACAAAACACTATGATAACCTGAATAACATGTGCTTTTGGCCAGTGCTTGAGTGCTGGTGTTGAGCAAAAGAACAAAAAGATGAAAAACATATGATATAGAAAGCGAAGAACAAGAAGATTAACAATAACAAAACTTCGAATAAAACTCACAAAGTATCCGTAACACCAGCATCAGAAACCTCCCCATTTTCAATGAGCACGAAAGAGAGAATAAGAGAGAGAGAGAGAGAGAGATAAAGAAATACACATACAACTACAAATGTACATTTATTACCCGTGTCCTTTGACTATTCAAGTTTTCTCTTTAATTGAATCCTGTATACAATATTGCAGTTTTAAGAGAGTAATTTTGGCGACACGAAAAGAGAAAATTGCCAAAGAACAGGGAGCACAAACAGAAAGTCTTAGGTGGAATTTTCCAAAAAAAAAAGAAAAAAACTGTACGAGGCAAGTGTAAGGGAAAAAACTCCCAGCTCCTCAGATGTTGTCGCCTGAAATAATAGCATAACGAGATGAAAACTTACAAAGCAGGGTATAGAAAGCTAACAAAACAAAAATTTTTTATGTACAGAGTTGCCAAACAGTTTATGAAAGGCAAGATATCACATAATCCAAAGCGTGTTATCTCTGGTAACAGTAACAACTGATATACCAAATTAAGATATGTACTCTAGAATTATTACAATACAATAGGGAAGTTCTTGAATAATATCAGACTCAAATTTTTTTTTAATGTTATACCCTCCACCTTGAAAAGGGGGGTTTATTAACTTTGTCATTCCGTTTATAACAAACCCAAATATTCATCGTAGACTTCATAAAGTGCATAGACATATATATATATATATATATTTTTTTTTTTTTTTAAGATATATTTTTTTCACGAAATTGTTTTTATTTATAGGTCATAATGGATTCTACCTCCGGTAGCGAAACATTGTGTATATAACGGTACCTGCCGATATTCGGTATCTTGATGATTTTTGCCACACTTTTCCACGGATTCGTCTAAAAATTGTTAATTGTAGTTCATAATGGGTTCTACTTTTTGTGTATAGGTCTACATTTTCCTATAGCGCGCATATAACCATTTCCACCGATATTCGGTATTTTGATAACCCTAGTAACATTTACCCACGAAATTGTTTCAAATATGGTATTTAAGAAAATTGGTAGATGACAATCATTTATATATAAAATTGCCTATATAGGTTCCCGTTTTGGTATAGACCCCATATAACGGCCTCACCCAACTTATGGTTTTTTGAAATGTTCAACAGTATTATTTGTAGTTTAAAGTGGAACACGTTTGAATTTGAATATTTTTATAAAAAATTGTTTTCTTTACCCAATGGTGGAGGGTATTCAAAGTTCGGCCCGACCAAACTTAATATTTATTTACTTGTTGTCCTTGAAAAAATATTATTAAAAATGGATACTTCTTTTATATATAGCTGGGAATACCTTGCAAAAATATTTTTGAAAATCCACGATTTAGATGTAGCCCTAAAGTCCTTGAAAAAATATGTAAAAAATTATTATTTATAAAACGGGAAGACACTGAAAAAGTCCTTAAAAATTAAGGGAAGACTTTAGAAAAATGAGGTAAAAAAAATATTTTGAGATGAAGTTTTTGAGAAATTAAAAAAATACTCCGCGATTTTGGGAAGGTAGTTGATGACAAAAAATTAAAAAAAACCAGGAGTCCTAGTTTCTAATTCCTTGGAAAAATATGTAAAAAATGAATATATAATAAAAATGAATAATAAAATATAATAAAAATGAATAAATAAACAAATAAGAAAACATTAAGTTCGGCCGGGCCAAACTTTTAATACCCTCCACCTTATGGTAAAAGAAACCTTAGAAGAAATGTGGCAAAACCATTAAATTACCGAATATCGGGAGGTATCGTTATATGGGGGTTATACCAAAACGTGGACCTATAATTACAACGTTTCGCCACACGAACTAGGACCCATTATGACCCACAAATACCAATTTTTAGACAAATCAGTGAAAACATGTGGCAAAAACCATCAAAATACCGAATATCGGGAGGTACCTTTATATGGGGGCTATACCACAACGTGGACCTATACATGCAATGTTTTGCCACACGCTCAGGGACCCGTTATGACCTACAAATACCAATTTCCAGACAAACACGTGAAAAAATGTGGCATAAATCATCAAAATACCGAATATCGGGAGGTACCGTTATATGGGGGCTATACCAAAACGTGGACCTATAATTACAATGGTTCGCCACACGAACATTATGACCCACAAATACCAATTTTTAGACAAATCAGTGAAAAAATGTGGCAAAAACCATCAAAATACCGAATATCGGGAGGTACCTTTATATGGGGGCTATACCACAACGTGGACCTATACATGTAATGTTTTGCCATACGCTCAGGAACCCATTATGACCAAAAAATACCAATTTCCAGACAAATCCGTGAAAAAATGTGGCATAAATCATCAAAATAACGAATATCGGGAGGTACCGTTATATTGGGACTATACCAGAACGTGGACCGATATATCTCATTTTCAATACCATCCATCCTAGACACAATGCAAATAGCTCTGTTAAATTTTGGCGCTCTACGTCAAATAATGTGGGCTGTATCGTGATTTCAACAGACAGACAGACAGACGGACATACAATTTTATGCTGATTATGAATATATATACTTTATGGGGTCTGAGATGAATATTTAAGGATGTTACAAACGGAATGACAAAGTTAATATACCCTGCTTTCCAAGGTGGAGGGTATAAAAATATACAAAAAAATTAACAATTCTTGTTGCTTAAACAAGTCAAAACATATCAGATACAATATTTGACAATTGTGATCTTTTGTGGAAACGTGCCAGAATGAGTAGACTGATATATCCTATCTGTCTACTAGAACCTGAAAATATTGGGATGTGTGAAGATAATCTGATCCCTATTTTATATCTTAATATAGATTTAATTTAATAAAAATTTTGACTCGTTGTGGGGGAGATACCTTCATACCAGGTCTTTTATTGGCAGAAATATTAAGATGTGAGAACCCTGAAGACAACCAGATTCTTATTTCATATTTCATAAGAGTTATAATTATTCAAAATTTGACCCTTAATGGGGAGGTACTTGCTGGAGTAGGCCGATATTGTCCATTTTCGCGACTAATAAAAGGATTTGCAAATTTGGATGGTTTTTTCTTTATTCTATAAGTTAAAATATTTTCTTTGACAATTTTGACCTTTTGAGTAAGAAGTATCAGAAGAAACGCACCGATGTTGGCCATTTCCGAACTAGATCTCTGTTTCATAATAATATTACGATGTACCAACTTCGGACCAGATCGGATACTTCGAGAGTTATCGTGTGCACCAGACAGCTAGACAGACGGACACCACGAGAGCGACTTCAAATGTCCCTATACTGATCTGGTCCAAAGAGACCTCGTGTCTATTCCCGTTATTTCGATGTGACGCGTTTTGGCCGTATCAAATTATATTTACCCTACGTAGCCATATGATTGAGAATACAAAAAAAACAAGGATACCAAGTCGCGTAAGTCCTAATTAAAAAAACTTGATCAATATGTCCCTAGAAAATATTAAAAAATCGTGTATCCTAGTCAGAAAGCCCTTATTTTAAAAAATCCGCATTTCGTGGTCAGAACGTCATTACAACACATTTTAAAAATCCAAGATTCTTGGTCAATAGATATGTGAAAAATATGACCAAGCCAACGGTGTCCTTAAAAAAGTATTTTTAAAACATCCACTGGCAGAAATCCCTGACATTTACGTTAAAAATTCACTTTTTCTGTTCAGAAAATCACTTTTTATACCCTCCACCATATTCTTGATCGGCAAAAAACTCTATGTTGATTTAGCGATGTCCGTTCGTCTGTCCGTCTCTATATTGATAAACTTTTAATCAACTGTATATTATGTCTGCAGGACTTTTGGTATTGAAAATAGGCCATGTAGGTCCAAATCTTCGTGTAGCCCTCATAAAACGGTACCTCCCGATATTCGGTATTTTGATGATTTAAGCGTCATTATTCACCGGAATTGTTTTAAATTTTGAATTTGAAATTCGTAATGGATACTACAGCCTATGACAGAAAATTGTCTGTGCAGGTCCACGTCTTCGTATAGCCCCCATATAACGGTACCTCCCGATATTCGGTCCTTTGATGATTTTAGCGACATTATTCACCGGAATTGTTTCAAATTTGGTATTTAAAGTTCCTAACGGGTACTACAGCCTATGACAAAAATTTTTGTATGCAGGTCCACGTTTTGGTATATCCCCCATATAATATGGTACCTCCCTATGTTCGGTGGTTTGACGATTTTAGCTATATTATTCACCGATTATTTTTTTTAAATTTCGCATTTGAATATTGTAATGGCTAATGACAAAAGTTGCCTATGAAGGTCCACGTCGTCGTATAGACGACCCTAATATAATGGCTACATTCGTTTAACAGAAATTTTAACGGGTTTTATTTTTTGGAAAATTGTCAAATTCGTTCCAAATGGTGGAGGGTATCCATAGTTCGGTCTGGCCGAACTTACAGCTTTTTTACTTGTTTAATCCACGAATGTCATAAACCGCTATTGCAGGTTCTTTAAAAATACTCGAAAGAATATTTTGAACTTTCTGGAAGACCTTAAAAAATCCACGATTTCTATTCTGGAAATATCCATTTTTTAAATCCACTGTTTTTTAACAAAAATAATCAACGTATTATCGAAAGAGGGGGAAAAAGCCTTCCCTATATAGATTACTTTGCGGCATAAGCTTTCGATACGTCGATACAGCTGTCTTATATTTTTAACTTAACTTTCTAGGTCTACTGCGGTTTTCCCTTTATTATGAAAAAACTGATTTTTTTAAAGTTCAATGAAAGCAGATCCTTGGACTGGTATTATAAACCCTTTTCAACCCAATTTCTTCGAGTGACGTTTTTTCTATCTGTCAAAAAATAAACTCACTAAAATATTGATTATATAAAAAAGATGTGGCAACTCTTCAATAGAATTGACGTAAAAATAAATATTGTTGTTATCCTGTAGGTGGTGGTGAACTCTTGTGATTCTGAAACATTCACACATATATACATACACACACAAACAGCTGTTAAGGGAGAACACTGAAGAAAGCTGTCACTGGGAAACAAAATATGTTTACCCAACACCAACAAAAACTACTCCATTATCTAGTGGTGCCTGCAAGTACTGAATTTGCAGCAAACTAAGGTAAGTATGTTTGTCTGATATTAAAAAAAAAAAAAAGGATGCAATAAAGTAGACTTGCAAAAGATTGACACACACACACACACACACAATAAACAAACATAAAATAATGAAAAACTCTTTTCAAACAATTCCTTCATTTGCAAAGAAAATTTGACATAACGACTGAATGGCAGAACAGAAACCCAAGTACAAAAAAACACACACAAAAATGCAAACATTGCAAAAAAATGCTAAACAAAGTTCATCGTTTTGTTTTATGCTTTTGATTTTTACTAACAAAACAAACAAGGGCAACAACAACAACAGAAAATACACGCCCTTTTTCACATGGAGATATCCACAAAAATTGCTATTATCCCCAATCAAGCCAGCATCACCCCGCCACCCAATTGACAGATAGATTCTCCATTTACTGCAGCTCATCATCATTCACCTTTGTCAGATGGTGGGTTGGTTGGTTGGTTTATTTGTTTCCCATTATCGACACATCATCCGAAAATTGCAGGTAGATGACGATGGCGCTGACAACGCCGATGATGGAAGGATTTACAGAGCATTGTAGTCAGTATTGGTTAGTTGTCGATTGTGATGACACATTGATCCGGCTTATTGTTGTTTGCTATTTTGTTTTGTCAGATATTCGAGCCTTGTTAACGAGTTTTCGATTCTATTTCGAGGAGGGAGCCAAAGGTGAAGTATTTGTTTTATCTAAAAAAATGTTTAAGTCAAACCAAACCAAATAATAGATAATGCAGCATAATGAGAGTGGGTGAGTATTTTGACATTACCCTGTGCAAGAAAATTTCATGTTTTCAATAAATACAGAAAACAACGCAGAAGATTATGAAAGTATAAATAAAAGAAAAATCCATCTTAAAACCAGTAAAGAAAATCCTAAAGTCGGGCGGGGCCGATTTTATGATACCCTACACCACTTTGCTAATTAAGTAGAGCTCCACATAACAATTAAAAGTTTTTATGGGAGAATTCAATCATACACGCTATGATTATAATTATAATTTAAAGTTCAAAGGGCTAAATATGCCGAAGCTTTTGTATCTTTTAAATTCGGACTTGTATTGCCCATTTGGTGCATAATTAATTTGAAATCGGATAAAAATATATATGGGAACTATATCCAAATCTGAACCGATCTCGATAAAATTTGGCAAATATATTTCTGAGCTGTATTTGATATATTTCCCTGAATATCGTTGTTACGGAGTGCGTATTACGGCTGTGGGTAACAAATACAATAAATCGGATGAACAATATATATGGAAGCTATAACTATATCTTAACCGATCTTCACCAAATTTGACATACTACCTTCTAGACTAAATTCGGTCGTATGTGCCAAATTCCATCCCATTTGGACAAATATTAGACGTTTGGTGCACAATAAAAGGTAAATCGAACGAAGTTATATATGGGAGCTATATCCAAATCTGAACTGATCTCGACAAAGGTATTTCTGAGCTGCATTTGATATATTTCCCCAAATATTGTTGTTACAGAGTGCATATTACGGCTGCGGAGGACAAAAATAACAAATCGGATGAACAATATATATGGGAGCTATAGCTATATCTGAACCGATTTCGATAAAATTTGGCAAACTTATTTTCAGGTCTAATGTGGTTGTATGTGCAAAATTCCATACCATTCGGGCTGATATTACACGTTTGGTGCACAATAAAAAGCAAATTATCTCCAGTTCCAATAGGGTTCGTCCTTGGACCAAACAAATGATCTGTGCAAAATTTCATCTGGATCGGCCAATAAATGCGACCTTTACATTGTTTACAAAAATACATGGACAGACGGACGGACGGACGGACAGAGGGACTGACATGCATAAATCAACTCAGAAAGTGATTCTATGCAGATCATCAAAAGGAACTATGGGTCTATCTCGTTTCCTTTTGCCTGTTACAAACAAATGCACAAAGACATAATACCCTGACCACCTTGTGGTGTAGGGTATAAAAACATACTTCATTTCGTTCGGAAGCTAGAGTGATTTCCAACAGACGGAACGACGGATAGACGCATGAATATATATATATATATATATATATATATATATATATATATATATATATATATATATATATATATATATATATATATATATATACTTTGTGTAGTGTAAAATGTATATTTCGAGATGTTAAAAACGGAATGACAAATTTAAACTTATTTATATGCCCTCTACCATAGTATGGAGGGTATAAAATGGTTTAAAACTCCCTTTAAACGGCATCGCAACAGCAGCAGAAATAATTCGAAAAGTAAAGAAGTGACTTGATCGAAACCCGCGTCGCAGTGGCCGTAAAATGACTCATGAGCTGAACATATGCAATATTCCAATCGGCAAATATTGAAAAATGAGCTCGGGGTAAAGTTGAAAAGCAAGGCAAGCACTTGCTTCATTTGGCCGAAAGTGGTGAACTGCCGAATTTGGTTTTCTCCGATGAGAAAACATTCGTTGTCCAGCAGTTTGTAAACAAACAAAATGATCGTGTTTACTTGCCTTAGAGGTCTGCTGAAAATGTGCACCTTCGGTTGGCCACCAGAACTCAAGCGGTGGCCATGGTAATGGTGTGAGCCGTCATAACACCCGATGGTCGCTCTCCGCTCGTATTAATCGACGTTGGCAACAGAACAGATGCCGAATATTATCGCGAAAATATTCTGGAGGGTGTATTAAAGCCAACATTCCAACCGGACTCAGCACCATCGCAATCGGCACTCGCCACCCAAGAATGGTTGCAAAATGAAATTTCTCGCTTCATTGGACCTTGGACATTCCAACAGGACTCATTTCCAGCGCACAATGGCCACCAAAATCTCCAGATACCAATTCGTTGGACTATTGTGTCTGGAGTCTGAAGTATTTCGAAAACAAGGTTGGCACTAAAAAATGCCAAAGTGTCGATTACCTTAAGCAAGCGCTTCGCTGGGAATGGGCCAAAATACCGCAGGTAGCGTGAGACCAAATTCGAACAAATCTAAATTTACTTTAAAATTTGATGCTATTTCCGACATTTTTTAAAAATAATGTAAAAATTATGGCATTTGACTTTGTTGCAGTTTTTTTATCTTGTTGCAGTTTTATATATGGGAGCTGTACCCAACCCTCAACCGATTTCAATATAATTTGAAATTTTTTTTCGTAGCAAATTTCGTCTCTCCATCCGAATTTCATCGGAATTGGACATACATATCGTTTCGTGCATCAAATATGTAAAATCGAGCCGATTTCAATATAATTTGACATATTTTTTTCTGATCAAATCCCGTCACACATTCCAAATTTCATTGGAATCAAATAAACAAAATCAGTCGAAAATATAATTGGGAACTATATCCAAATCTGAACCGATTTAAATATAATTTGATTTATTTTGTATCAAATTAGTCACTCATGCCGAAATTTCATTGGAATCGGACATACGTATCGTGTTTGGTGCATCACATATATGTCAAATTGGCCGAAAATATATATGGATCTATATCCAAATCTGAACCGATTTCAATATAATTTGACAAAAAAATTTTTGAGATAAATTCCATCACACATTCCAAATTTCATTGAAATATGGCGTTCACAGCGTGATAAAAGCATCAAATACATAATATCGGCCTAAAATATATGTAGAAGCTATATTCAAATCTGTACCTATTTGAATATAATTTGGCAAATTTTATTTTTGTTCCAAATACTGTTATGCATTAAAAATTTGGATACTGTATCCGTAATCGATCAATAGATATGTGGACATAAAATCTAAATTTTTGGGAAGTACGACCGATTCTGATGCTATATCTCCGTTTCCAAATGGAATTTCAAAAATGTATTTAGCCAATGTTACTTTCAGACAATATTGAAGTGTACTTGGAAATGGTCAGGAAAATTTTTGAAGTGGTTTTTGATTACATAAATTACAAACAAACGTACAAACATTTTCCTATTTTATATACACTGGTGGCCAAAACTAAAGCAACTGAAATTACAAGGAGAATGAATGCCCTGTAAGTTTCTTAAAAATTAAGAAAATGAGAAATTTTTTCTAGTTTTAAATTAGGCACATTATTCACTTTTTAAAAACCTAAAACAAAAAACTAAAATTAATTTTTATATAAAAATAATGTTTGGTACAGTCAATTAACCCGATTTTGGCTTGGACAAAACAAAAGCAACTCTGTAGTACATTCAAGTGATCGCTGCAATTTCAGTTATTTTTACTGTGATATTTATCGCTTTTTGCTTCCTTAGATAATTTCGCTTGTCATAAATAATTTTTGAGAGGTATTTTACAACATCATGTGTTTTTCTTTTCGTTTCTTAAGTACTGCCCAAAAAAGTTAAATAATGGCTAGAAGCAAATACAGTACTTGAATAAAACACCATATTATCAGTGACTATGAAAACAACATATCGTAGAAAATGATTTCCGAGAAATATTTCATAAATATTTCCGTATACTAAGTCGGTTTTATGAAACTGGATCAGTAGTAACAGTCTATAACGGATGAAGGCCGTGAAAAACTTCAGCCCGTACTAATCAACAAATTGTGAGAGAAATAGAAAAAAACAACCATTTAAGAGTTCAACTGGATTGGTGAGAGAGCTATCATTGGATATAAGCTGGAGATCAGTGCGTAGGCTAGAAGTGGCAGCTGGTCTGCATGCCTGTAAGCCCCCAAAAAAGCCATTTATATCTGAAAAAAGCCAGTATGGCATTCGGCAACGATAATATTAACTGGAATCAAGCTCAATGGAAAAAACATTATTTCTGGGATGAGTCTACGTTTAATATTAAAGGAGCAGACATGAACAAATTTTACGGTGAGAAGAAGAAAAATTAAGGACTCAAGCCGCAGTGTTGCAAGGGTAGAGTAAAGCATGAGGTAGGGTCAAAAATGGCGTGGCGCTGTTTTTCTTTCTATGGACTTGGGTCTATCCATGAAATAAAGGAAGTTATCGGTCGGGTCGGTTTGTTAACAAAGATGTTTTGGACATCACGTTGTTCCCTTTCGCTGAGTAAAATATTCGGCTTATTCGGGTTTTCCTGCATGACAATGATCCCAAACTTGCATCAAAACTTGTTAAAGATTGGTTGCGGGAGTCAAAAATCGATGTTTTGTTATGGCTGGCACAATCACCTGACCTAAACTCCATAGAAAACCTTTGGAGTATCGTAGACCGGAAGATTAAGCGAGATTCGGAAACAAATAAACACAACATTTTCCAAAGAAATCAGGGTGCCTGGGAAAGCATACCCAAGGATCAAATTGAGAGTGTTATAGATTCAATGCCTCGTAGGTGTGCAGCTGCTATCAATAATAATGGATGCTATCGATTCTAGCCAAATTTTTATTATTTTAAAATAAAAAATCAAAAAGTTGCTTTAGTTTTGACCAAGCAAAAATTGGGTCATTTTAGTTTTCCATATATTATTTTTCAGTCAAAATTATTTTTGTACTTTTATTTTTAGTTTTTTAAAAGTGAATTAAATTCCTCATTTAAAGGTGGAGAAATAATTACGATTTGTTTATTTTTGTAAAAGTTACAGGGCATTTATTGTCTTTGCGATTTTAGTTGCTTTAGTTTTGGCCACCAGTGTATATAGAAAATCAATCTTAACTTACCTTAAATGCCCAAAAGATTAAGATCCATAGTGATAGTGCTTTTCCTAAGTTGTTTCGAGTCACAAGACATTTTAAAACATTTTCACAAATTTATTTTTTCTTTGTTAAAAATTTGTTGCTTGTTTGATTTTTCTATTAGATTTAGAATTTGTTCACTATTTTTTGTTGTATTAAAATGATGATCAATTTCAATTTATTTGGCTAGTTTAATTAAAAAATAACTATTTTATAAAAAACTTATTTCACTTCTTCTTTAAAAATTTCTTTTGTTTTTTTTTCTTCGGATAACAACAATGCCTTGAATTTTCACTTCAATAGGGGATGTTTAATGTAATTGTGAATGATTTCGTTAAATGTATTTTTTGGTTATTAAAAACACTGAAAGGAAAAAAGATAAATAGCGGATTAGATTTATGTGAGGTTTAATTGCAAAAATAAAAAAGAACCAGTTTTGGCATTTTAGGCAAAATCGATTTCCACTCTCACTTTTTTTGACACCGATTGAATTATCACAGTATTTAAATGGTTGTGTTTTTATTGGTTGATGATTGTTGTTATTGCTATTGTAATTATAATTGCATTAATATGCATTAAGTTTAATTCTGTCATATTATCATATTTTTTTCTTTTTTTGTGGATTATGACCTGATGTCTTAACACTTTGAATGTAAATTCGCAACTAAATTGAAATTTATTCCATGACAACGCCGCGACACCACCACCATCAACGACCATCAATTTTCTAGCTCAGCTCAAAGAAAATTATGACAAAGTGCTTGGGCCATTTATTTAGTAAGTTGTTGGATGACAGTCAAGTCAAGTAAGCAACCCAGTACTCGGGCTTATCACACTTCACCATCACCCACACACTGTAGCACACCCCAACATTCCCCCAGCAAGGAAATCTCATTTATTTATTAAAAGATCTCAATCAAAACGCCAATGCGGGAAACCATTCACCCACTACCTCCCCACCCGCTCTCATAGTATTCCTTTCTCCTTAAATCAATAACTCTTGTCACAAACAGACAAATAAAGTGTCGTTAAAAATTTAAATGTATTTCGTTCTAGGCTCATGGTGAGCCCCCAATCAAAACCAACCTTACATGAGTACGGCTGACTGATGGACTGTCATGTAGTATTGTAGTGCTCTGGATCGTTGTTATGATGCAAATCTGGTTTATTACCTTATCGAATAATAGAGAATAAAACCAGTAAAGAAAGTCTTCAAGTCGGGCGGGCCGAGTTTATGATACCCTACACCACTTTGCTAATTAAGTAGAGCTCCACATAACAATTAAAAGTTTTTATGGGAGAATTCAATCATACACGCTATGATTATAATTATAATTTAAAGTTCAAAGGGCTAAATATGCCGAAGCTTTTGTATCTTTTAAATTCGGACTTGTATTGCCCATTTGGTGCATAATTAATTTGAAATCGGATAAAAATATATATGGGAACTATATCCAAATCTGAACCGATCTCGATAAAATTTGGCAAAGATATTTCTGAGCTGTATTTGATATATTTCCCTGAATATCGTTGTTACGGAGTGCATATTACGACTATGGGTAACAAATACAATAAATCGGATGAACAATATATATGGGAGCTATAACTATATCTGAACCGATCTTCACCAAATTTGGCATACTACCTTCTAGACTAAATTCGGTCGTATGTGCCAAATTCCATCCCATTTGGACAAATATTAGACGTTTGGTGCACAATAAAAGGTAAATCGGACGAAGTTATATATGGGAGCTATATCCAAATCTGAACCGATCTCGATAAAATTTAGCAAAGGTATTTCTGAGCTGCATTTGACAAATATTAGACGTTTGGTGCACAATAAAAGGTAAATCGGACGAAGTTATATATGGGAGCTATATCCAAATCTGAACCGATCTCGATAAAATTTAGCAAAGGTATTTCTGAGCTGCATTTGATATATTTCCCCAAATATTGTTGTTGCATAGTGCATATTACGGCGGCGGTGGACAACAATAACAAATCGGTTGAACAATATATATGGGAGCTATAGCTATATCTGAACCGATTTCGATCAAATTTGGCATACATATTTTCAGGCCTAATTTGGGTGCATATGCAAAATTCCATACAATTCGGGCTGATATTACACGTTTGGTGCACAATAAAAGGCAAATCGGTCGAAGATATATATGGGAGCTATATCTAAATTTTGACCGATTATCTCCAATTTCAATAGGGTTCGTCCTTGGGCCAAACAAAAGATCTTTGCAAAATATAATCTGGATCGGGCAATAAATGCGACCTGTACTTTGTTTACAAAAATACATGGACAGACGGACGGACAGACGGACGGACATGCATAAATCGACTCAGAATGTGATTCTATGCAGATCATCAAAAGGAACTAAGGGTCTATCTCGTTTCCTTCTGCCTGTTACAAACAAATGCACAAAGACATAATACCCTGACCACCTTGTGGTGTAGGGTATAAAAACAACAACAATGGTTCTTAAAGAACCACATAAAAATCGCAACGCAGTTTTGTTGTTCACATCGTCGCCGCAACACAATGACGGAGGTGTAAGCATCAAAACTGGTACCAATTTACACTAATATGTTCATATATTTGTGAAATGCAAATCCGGTGTCGATTTTCTTTCCCACCCTCGAAATCAAGACGAACATCGTATGAGCAGTATGAGAGAAGCACACTGGAACAAAAGGTTTATCCATCCACTGCTATGAGTTTCCTACACAATATTTGGCACTTGCGACTACTTACAAATCAACCTAACTACCTCCTTATTATACCCTACAACACTATGTAATGGGGGTATTATAAGTTTGATTGGGCCAACAATTATGTGACACCTTGAAATATTGGTCGTACACACAGGAATGTATGTATGGATCTTCCTATCTCGCCGAGCTGTGTCGATCTAACTATGTATGTCTTCCGTCCGTCTGTCCATGTTAATTTGTAATCACGCTACAGGTCGCAATTATGGTCCGATCCTCACAAAATTGAAAAAGGAGGTGGTATTAGGGTCAGAATAGAAGCCTATTTTTTGGAGATGATCGAATGGACCAAAAACCGAAGAAATTCCTGATTTTGCAGTTGCTCTTCAGGCGACAATGATAGATCATTCGACGCGGAATTTTGCATGGAGTTAGAGTTAGGGCTGGGCAGAAGCCTACTAATTTGAATGGTCATCGAATAATACATAGCGGGTGAAATAAAAAATTTTAAAACACGAATATTTCTTAACCCATCGAAATCACAAATACAGGGTGAGATAAAAAAACTGCAACAAAACGAAAAAATTTTCAAACGACATAATTTTTACATTTTTTTATTTTTCATTGAATGAAAGCAAAACATTTCGGAAATAGCATCAAATATTAGAATAAGTTTAGATTTGTTCGAATTGGTCACCTTTGGCATGAAAAATGGCCTTCAAATGGCCAATGAAACCGTCACATGCTTCCCCAATGTTGTTCTGCGGAATTTTGGCCCATTCCCGGAGAAGCGCGTGCTTGAGGTGATCGACACTTTGTTATTTTTTAGAGCTAACCTTGCTTTCCAAAATACTTCAGACACAATAGTCCAACGGATTGGTATCTGGAGATTTTGGTGGCCATTGTGCACTGGAAATGAAGCGAGGAACCTCATCTTGTAACCATTCTTGGGTGGCGCGTGCTGAGTGTGATGGTGCTAAGTCCTGTTGGAATATCCAAGGTCTGTGGCCAAAATGTTTGCGTGTTCAAGGCTTTAATACATCCTCCAGAATATTTTCGTGATAATATTCGGCATTTATTCTGATGCCAACGTAGAGCGACCATCGGCTGTTATGGCGGCCCACACCATCCCCATGGGCGGCACTTGAGTTCTGGTGGCCAACCGAAGGTGCACATTTTCAGCTGACCTCTTTGGCAAGTAAACACGATAATTTTGTTTGTTTTCAAACTGCTAGATAACGAATGTTTTCTCATCGGCAGTTCACCACTTTCGGCCAAGCGAAGAATATTGCGAAATGTTCAGCTCACGAGCTATTTTCAGCCACTACGACGTGGGCTTCGATCAAGTCGCTTCTTTACTTTTCCGACCATTTCTGCTGATGTTGCTGTTTTCTTCCGTCCACTTCCTTGACTTCAGGCTACGCTCACGGTAACGAGCGATGGTATGAGACACAAAAGTTTTATTGGCATTTAAATGCTGGAGTGCTCTAATGATAGTCCCTTGTTATTTTCCAGCCAAATATAAAGAAATCACACTATCACGCTTGAATTCCATCACGAATAACTTTTTTTCTGAAAAATTCTCGCCAAAATGCTTTTATACGCTTGTAAACAATATAATGAGCTACCACTGGAATAACTTTAACAGCTGCTGGACGAGTGGCTTAGAAATGACAGCAGTCTGAAGTTGGTTGCAGCTTTACATCTCACCCTGTTCATTAAGAGGTCACGCCTGGACATTACAGTGATGCTTATGGCCAAAAATATTGGATATATAGCAAAATAGTAAAAGAAAATCATGCTAGTTATTCCGCAATTCGAAATCCTCATTGAAGAACTTCCTGGTTCGGGATTTTTGTTATAATTTTTTTGCGCAGCCTTCCCCTCCTTTTTATCGACTTAAGTTTTGTTTAATTATGCAATTTTTAGCCACTGTACCCCTCTTTGGTCGAAATTTTCTTCTGATCTACCTCCCTGTCATTTTGGATTCTTTCAGATTTTTCCTACCCACACATTTGCATTTTTTTCTATTTAATCTTATTTATTTCTTGTAATCATAAACCATCACCACACAATGGAGACAAATCAAAAAGAAAAATATTTTTCATATTTAAAAAGAGCAATGATTAGAGTACCCACTTCCATTGTGAGATGTTTTCGTTCTTCAACATTTATTTTTCCATTGCTCGCAGATTCTATTGTGAGAATCCAACTGAACAGCAAGAGTGAGAAATGACATTTTGTTCTCCCACAAACAAAATCCTTAGGCAATTTATTCGCTCGATGGCATCCAATAATTGAGTGGCGGGGGTGACAGCAAATATATACACACATACGTACGTACTTGAAGCGAGCGCATTAAATTCAATTGAATAAATTCGCTTAAGCAAATAAATTGCCAAAAAAAAAAGAAAAAACAAGTACGTAGCTAACAGAACTAAACAAAAGCCATTGGAATGGAAGAAGACAAAAGAGCGACAACAAACACCGAATAAATAATCATTGTTTAAACAATAGATTTGATTTAGTTTAATCTGTGAACAATAATGGTGTTAGGAATCTCCCACATGCTTCTTGACAAATGGAAATGACTAGAAATAGGTAAATCAAGCCGGGGAACATTTCTTCTTGTCATTGTGTTACATTTTTTTTTTTTGGCGAAGTGAGAAATTTGCTGCCTTCGATTAATGCTATTGTTCAGAGAAAACAAATAAAATGATTTTTAGAATAAATATTTAATTTGGTGTCCTTTGAATTTAGCAGCGGCAGGCTGCGGGGAAATAAAGAGCTTATGTGCTACGTTCTCGTACTTTCATGTTCCCGTTCACTCTTCCATTCTTTTGGAAGGTCAAGTCCGATTACTTATGGACCCAATATAATATTAAATCAGTCGATATTTTTATGATTTGTATTTATAGCTTGTAATGGGATCTATGTCTGGCGGCAGAACAATATCTTTATAGGCCCACGTTCCCCTACAACACGGAATATTTTAATCATTGAGCCTTGTTTGTCCACGAAAGTTATACGACAGATTCCAATCACTGTAGAAAAACTGCAACCAACTTCAGACTGCTGTCATATCTAAGCCCCCCTTCCACAACTCTTAAAATTCTTCAGTGACAGCTCATTATATTGTTTACAAGCGTACAAAAGCATTTTGGTGAGAATTAAAAAAAAAAAAAAAAATTTGTACGCAGACCTTGGACATTCCAACAGGACTCAGCACGCGCCACACAAGAATGGTTACAAAATGAGGTTCCTCGCTTCATTTCCAGCGCACAGTGGCTATCAATATCGCCGGATGGCAATCCTTTGTACTATTATGTCTGGAGTATTTTTAAAAAGCAAGGTTGGCACTAAAAAATACCAAAGTGTCGATAACCTCAAGCAAGCGCTTCGCCGGAAATGGGCCAAAATACCGCATGGCAACATTCGGGCAAGTGTGACGATTTCATTGGCTGTTTGAAGGCCATAATTTGTGCCAAAGGTGACCAACTCAAAAAAATCTAAATTTATTCTAAAATTTTATGCTATTTCCGACATTTTTTTGCTTTCATTCAATGAAAAATAAAAAAATGTAAAAATTATGTCGTTTGACTTTGTTGATTTTTTTTATCTCTCCCTGTATATAATAGATTTTTTACCAATGGGGATGGTATTCAAGTACCAAATTTCAAAGTTCAAAAATCTGCTAAAATCGTTCAAATACAAAATTTTGGGAGATATCGTACCTGTAAGGATATTCCTGTTTCCCTTGGGACTACAAACTGTCGATTTACAGTAATAAATATATATATAACATATATAAGTATATGGAACATGTATGGCCCATTATTAATACCGAAAATTCTCTGGTCCGTTCAAAAATCTGCTAAAATCATTCATATACAAAATTTTGGGAGATATCGTCAATATTACATCTTTGACATATATAGATAGTACCTGCAAGGATATTCCTGTGTCCCTTCGGAATACAAACTGCCGATTTACAGTAAATAATGTACCCTTATATGGAGGCTATACCAAAACGTGAATACGTATGACCCATTCTTAATACAGACATTTTCTGGCCCAAAAATATATTTGACACATTTTATCAACTAACTTTATTCCCTTCAAAAACAAGATTGATTTTCATAGATGGATGGAAATGCCGAAGCCACTCGTCCGACACCTGTTAAAATTATTCCAGTGACAGTTCATTATATTGATTACAAGCGTACAAAAGCATTTTGGTGAGAATTTTCAAGAAAAAAGTTATTCGTGATGGAATTTAAGCGTGATAGTGTGATTTCTTTATATTTGGCTGGAAAACCACAAGTGGCTCTCGTTAGAGCACTACAGCATTTCAATGTTATTAAATTCTTTATATCTCGTACCATCGCTCGTTACCGTGATACTGGTAGCGTAGTCCGACATCAAGGAAGTGGACGGAAGAAAACAACAACATCAGCAAAAATGATTCGAAATGTAAAGAAGCGACTTGATCGAAACCCGCGTCGCAGTGGCCGGAAAATGGCTCGTGAGCTGAACATATCGCAATATTCCATTCGGTAAATATTGAAGAATGAGCTCCGGGTAAAGCCTTTGAAATTCCAAAAAGTGCAAGAATTTACACCACAACAGAAAGAAAATAGACTCAAAAGAACTAAAGAGTTGCTTGGCTTGGCCGAAAGTAGTGAACTGCCGAATTTGTTTTTTTCCGATGAGAAAACATTCGTTGTCCAGCAGTTTGTAAACAACAAAATTATCGTGTTTTCTTGCCAAAAAGGTCAGCTGAAAATGTGCACCCTCGGGTGGAGACCAGAACTCAAGCGCCGTTCATGGAGATGGTGTGGGCCGCCATAACAGCCGATGGTCGCTCTCCGCTAATATAAAACGACCGTGGCATTAGAATAATGCCGAATATTATCGTGAAAATTATCTGGAGGGTGTATTAAAGCCTTGGTCACGCAAACATTTTGGACGCAGGCCTTGGGCATTCCAATAGGACTCAGCACCATCGCACTCAGCTCGCGTTACCCAAGAATGGTTACCATTTTGTAACATCGTTCCTCGCTTCATTTCCAGCGCACCAAATCTCCACCAAAATCTCCGGATACCAATCCGTTGGACTATTGTGTCTGGAGTATCTAGGAAAGCAAGTTTGGAACTAAAAAATACCAAAGTGCCGATCACCTCAAGCAAGCGCTTCGCCAGGAATGGGCCAAAATACCGCAAAGCAACATTCGGGCAGCGTGTGACGGTTTCATTGGCAGTTTGAAGGCCATAATTCGTGCCAAAGGTGACCAAATCTAAATTTATTCTAAAATTTTATGCTATTTCCGACATTTTTTGCTTTCATTTAATAAAAAAATGTAATAACAAGTAAAAAAACCGTAAGTTCGGCCGGGCCAAACTTTTAATACCCTCCACCTTAGGTTAAAAGAAACATTAGAAGAAATGTGGCAAAAACCATCAAAATACCGAATATCGGGAGGTACCGTTATATGGGGGCTATACCAAATCATGGACCCATACATGCAATGTTTCGCCACCGGAGCTGGAGCCCATTATGACCAACAAATACCAATTTTCAGACAAATCCGTGAAAAAAAGGTTGCAAAAATCATCAAATTACCGAATATCGGGAGGTACCGTTATATGGGGGCTATACCAAGTCATGGACCCATACATGCAATGTTTCGCCACCGGAGCTGGAAACCATTATGACCGACAAATACCAATATTTAGGCAAATCCGTGAAAAAATGTGGCAAAAATCATAAAATTACCGAATATCGGGAGGTACCGTTATATGGGGGCTATACCAAAACGTGGACCTATAATTACAATGTTTTGCCACACTAACTAGGACCCATTATGACCCACAAATACCAATTTTTAGACAAATCAGTGAATAAATGTGGCAAAAACCATCAAAATACCGAATATCGGGAGGTACTATTATATGGGGGCTATACCAAATCATGGACCCATACATGCAATGTTTCGCCACCGGAGCTGGAACCCATTATGACTAACAATTGCCAATTTTCAGACAAATCCGTGAAAAAAAGGTTGCAAAAATCATCAAATTACCGAATATCGGGAGGTACCGTTATATGGGGGCTATACCAAGTCATGGACCCATACATGCAATGTTTCGCCACCGGAGCTGGAAACCATTATGACCGACAAATACCAATTTTTAGGCAAATCCGTGAAACAATGTGGCAAAAAAACTAAAATACCGAATATCGGGAGGTACCTTTATATGGGGGCTATACCACAACGTGGACCTATACATGCAATGTTTTGCCACACGCTCAGGGACCCGTTATGACCTACAAATACAAATTTCCAGAAAAACCCGTGAAAAAATGTGGCATAAATCATCAAAATACCGAATATCGGGAGGTACCGTTATATGGGGACTATACCAGAACGTGGGCTGTATCGTGATTTTAACAGACAGACGGACAGACAGACAGACGGACATCGTTAAATCGACTTAGAATTTTATGCTGATTATGAATATTTTATGGGATCTAAGTTGAATATTTAAGGGTATTACAAACGGAATGACAAAGTTAATATACCCTCCTTTCCAATGTGGAGGGTATAATTTTGACGTTTGACTTTGTTGCGGTTTTTTATCTCACCCTGTATATAAGCGATTTTTACCAATGGGGATGGTATTCAAGTACCATAGTAGTAGGCTATACCAAAACGTGGACACGTATGGCCCATTATTAATACCTCTGGTCCTAAAATAAACACATTTTATCAACAAATTTCATTCCCTTCGAAAGCTAGATTGATTTTCACAGGCGGACGGAATGGCTAAATCGACATAGAATTTTATGACTGTTTTGTTGTGCCTTAAATGCTTATTTTGTGGATATAAAATCGTCATAACTTAATATAAATTGTATGGTATGGTGAAGAATATAAAAATAATCAGTATTTTCACGTAATGAAACTTGGATCATATATCGTCATCCGACCATTCATCGCTTTTCAGCCCAAGATGAAGAGCAAAAGGATTTCAATGAAAAGAGAGTAGAAAATATATGTCGCATCACTCAACTGCATACCCTAAAATAATTTTTATTCACGACTAGGCCTCCATTTATTAATTTGCCTATATGTACGAATATATTGTTAAGAATTCAATATTACATTCTATTGTCATCTCTCGTCAGCCTTCAAATTGTAAAACTCGATTTGGTTACAATTTAATAATCTTCAATTTGGAAAAAAAATCCTTTCAAATAAAATGAATTTATTCTTCTTTTCATTTGCCAATTAAAAAGGACATTGAATTAGACTTCCCCTTTGCGGAAATATACATTCAACTGAGAAATGTACTTCCAGTTGGATGGCTGGCTGGCTGGCTGCTGGTTTGTCTGCCAGCAGCAGCAATGAGAAATTCACATTGGCGATCCAATGGCTGAGTTAAACGTACGGCCTACTTTCGGTTTAGAAACCTTTGTTCTAAGCCAAATGACAATACGAAAAGGAAATGAAAGAAGACAGAACGAAAGAAAAACACACAATGATGAAAGGAACACAGAAAAAAATAAATGAAAATAAACAAATAAAATGTCATTCCCATTTATTAACTAAGAAGAGAGCGAGAGACCGGGACAGAGACAGAGACCAAACGAAGCACAGCGTTGAATAAAAATTTGAAATTAGCCATCAAAGGACAGTACAAAACACACACACACAGAGAGACAGACATACAAATATTTAACCAAGCTTTAAAACAATATAAAACGATTTCTGTATGTTTTTTCATGTTCCGCAACGATGAAAAAAACTCTAAAATAATGAAAATGGATTTATATACACATAATATTATTCTTCATATTCTTCAAAAAAAAAAATATTAATTGGAAACAGAGGGGTTAATGAAACAAAGAGGTATTAGGAGAAAACTCATTCCAAGAATATAACATAATCTCATTTTGTTTGCAAGGATCTGTTTATACCCTCAGCCATATGGCTACAGAGGGTATATATCATTTGATACGGTCAAAACGTGCCTAGTCGAAATAACGGTTTTAGACCCTAGGTCTCTTTGGACCAAATCCGTTTCAGAACATTTGGAGTCGATCTAGCGATGACCGTCCGTCCGTCCGTCTGTCTGTCTGGCTGGCTGGTGCGCACGATAACTCTCGAAGGGAGTATCCGATTTGGTCCAAACTTGGTACATCGTAATATTTTTGTCAAACTTAGATCGAGTTCGGAAATGGGCAATACTGGTCCACTCCTTCTGGTACCTCCCCCACAAAAGGTTCAAAAAAATAGTTTTTGCACAGAAAGTGAAACGATAATCCGATTTTGCTCCAACTTTGCAAATCTTAATATTTGCGCCACTGCTAGGTCAAGTGTGAAAATGGACAATATCGGTCCACTCCATCAAGTACCTCCCCCACAAATGGTCAAAATTTTGAATAATTAAAACTCTTATAAAATGTGATCTAAGAGTCCGATTGTATTCAAATTTCACACATGCCGATATTTATATTAACCCAAGGTCTGATGTTAAGATGAAATATACCGGTCCATTCGTTCTGGTACCTCCCCCACAAAACGTCGGAATTAAAAAAAAAAATATGTGTTGAACAGAAAGAAAAAAAAATTATTCTTTGCACAGAAAGAGAAGGAAAAATCCGATTTTGCTCCAAATTTTGCAAATCCTAATATTTGCATCAGTGCTAGGTCAGATGCGAAAATGGACAATATCGGTCCACTCCATCAAGTACCTCCTCCACAAACGGTCAAAATTTTGAATAATTACAACTCTTTTAAAATGTAATGCAAGAGTCCGATTGTCTTCAAATTTCACACATTTAAATATTTTTATCGACCCAAGGTCTGGTGTTTAGATGGAACATATCGGTCCACTCCTTCTGGTACGTCCCCCACAAAAGGTCGGAATCTCCAAATCCTAATATTTGCGTCTGTTCTAGGTCAGGTGCAAAATTTTCTAGATTCTAGGTCAGATTTTAATAATACCGGCCGTCTCCATCAAGTGCCTCCCCCACAAAGGCTAAACATTTGGAATAATTATAACCCTTTTAAAATGTGATGTAAGAATCCGATTGTTTTAAAATGTCACACATCCAAATATTTTTATAAATGCAAGAACTGTTGTTTAGATGGAATATATCATCCACTCCTCCTGGTACCTCTCCCACAAAAGGTCGCAATTTTGAATATCCATTAAGCTCATAAAACGCGAAATTATCATCCGATTTCATTTAGATTTGGCGCTGATGGTGGAGTTCGGAATACTCCTTCTGGCACCTCGCCCACAAAGGGTGAAAGTTTTGAATAACCAGTTCCAGTTCCAGATCTCGTCAAATTAGACATATCACAATATTTTTATTAGCCCAACGTTCAGTGTGAAGATGGTATAAATCAGTCTACTCTTTCTGGTACCTCCCCCACAAAGGGTCAAAAATTTTAATATTCATGAAGATCAAAAAACGTGAAATGAATATCCGATTCCATTCAGACTTGGTACATCGCAATATTTCCCTCAACACAAGATCTGTTATAAAGATGGTAGAGATCGGACGATTTCTTCTGGTACCTCCCCCACATAGGATTCAATATTTTGAAATTTTTACACATACAAATAATTTTTTTAACAAAAGATCTGTTGTGAAAATATCATATATCTGCGAACCCCTTCTTGTGCCTCACCCACAAAGGAGCACAATTTTCAATACTTTTATCTTTACATCTTGCTATATTTAAATATTGTTTTCAACCAGAAGTTACCAATAAAGTTCAAACCTGGCACGTCGAAATATTTATATCATATGTGTTTAGGTCTGATACAAAATGAACAATATTGGCCCATTACTTCAGAAACTACTTCATAGAAGGTCAGCAATTTGAATAATCATAACACAAGCCAAAATATATTTTAATAATCGAACCTATGGCTGAGGGTATACATCTGTCGGCTAAACCGAGAGATACATTTTAACTTGTTTTATTTAATTTGATTTGGGATTGGAATCCGCACGGAACACCTAATTTGCAATTTCAAATAACCAAATTTTAACCTAAATAAATTTTCTTCAGCTTTAAAATACTTCTTATATTAATAAATTACCTCACCCGATCTAAAAAACCGCCATACGAATTTTTGCTAAAATTTGCCTAGCTTACAAAAATTAGAATTCAACTAAACTATGGCCTAGCAATTGTTTGAATGGAAACCAAAAAACAATGGGATGCATTATTGTAAATTTTAAATAAAATATTAATTTGAACCTACCTAGAACATATTGAATTTAAATTGCATTAAGGCAATATTTTATACCACAATACACCTGATGGAGGTAATATTCATTTTGTTATTATTTTTCTTATAAATAACATATTTTTCCATATCGAAAGATACTGTTATATTGGGGATATAAGAAATCGTGCAACTATATAGACGGCGATTTGTCACAGGATATATAACCCGTTACATACTCTAAACAATTCCGTTAAAAATATATGATATTCGAAAACCAGGACCGATAAGACGAACTTAACCTGCCTACTGACAAAATACACATTTATGCCAAATTTTAGTCTTCTATCTCAATTTGTTCGAAAGATAGCGTGATTACAACAGACTGACGGAGAGACATAAATACATACAGATCATGAATATATATACATGCAATTCCATGAGTTACAAACCGAATGACAAAGTTAATATACCCTCCATAGTATTGTGAAGTCATAGAATTACTTTCTGAGTCGATTTATGCATGCCAGTCCGTACGTACGGCCATGAGCGTAATGTGTGAGCATAATGCATGTCGCATTTATTGTCCGATTGAGATGGAATTTGCAAACAATATTTGTCTGGTTCAAGGACGAACTCTATTGAAATTGGTGATAATCGGATCAGATTTAGATACAGCTCTCATATATCTTCAACCGATTTCGGGTAATTTGTGCACCAAATGGCAAATAAAAGTCCAAATGAGCTGTATTTCCGCTCCTTTCACCGAATTTAGTCTAGCAGCAAGTTAATCAAATTTATGTTTTGTATATATGTTTCGTCCGATTTGGGGGTTTAAGTCCCTCACATGCGTAATATGCACTGCAGAGGAAATATATGTTGTACCGGACATCAGATACTGCTCGAAAATACCTCTGTCAAATTTTATCGAGATCGGTTCAGATTAGGATATAGCTCCCATATATATCTTTATCCGATATCAGGTATGATTGGCCTATTCGAAGTCCGAAGGAAATCGAAAACTTAGTCCACCTTTTACTACAGTTATTATTGTTATTATATTAGCGACATTATTCACCGGAATTGCCTACAGCCTGAGACAGAAAATTGTCTGTGCAAGTTCACGTCTTCGTATTGCCCCCATATAACGGTACCTCCCTAAATTCGGTATTTTGATAATTTAAGGCGACATTATTTACCGGAACTGCTTTAAATTTGACGTTTGAAGTTCGAAATTGATACTACAGCCTAAGGCAGAAAATTGTCTATGCAGGTCAACGTCTTCGTATAACCCCCATATAACGGTACCTCCCAATATTCGGTATTTTGATGATTTTAGCGTCATTATTCACCGTAGTAGTTTCAAATTACGTATTTAGAGTTCGTAATGGGAACTACAGTCTGTGACAGAAAATTGTCTATGCAGGTCCAAGTCTTCGTATAGGCGCCATATATCAGTACCTCCTTATATTCGGTATTTTGACGATTTTAGGTACAATACTCACCGAAATTGTTTGAGATGTCGTATTTGAAGTTCGTAATGGAACCTATAGCCTGTGACAGAAAATTGTCTATGCAGGTCCAGGTCTTCGTATAGTTCCTATATAACGGTACGGTATTTTGATGATTTTGGCTACATTATTCACCGTTTATTTCAAGTTTCGAATTTGAATATGTTAATGGCTTGTGACAAACAATGCTTATGTAGGTGCACGTCGCATAGGCCCTAATATAAGGTCTATATTCGGTATTTTTAAAATGCTAACAGAATTTTTGGCGAATGTTATCTTTCTAAATGGTGGAGGGTATTAAAAGTTCGGCCCAGCCTGCTTTTTTACTTGTGGTAATTAATATTTCTCTGCCATGAGCTGTTACTCTATGTATTGTAGACACAAACCATTTGCTCAAAATGCATTTTGTTTAGTCTTTACCATTTTAGGTCTTTGATGAACTGTGGTGTAGGGTATCATAAGGTCGGGCAGCCAAACTTTGACCTTTCTTAATATAAAATATTTCAATGTATGAAAATATAAATGGCGACTACGGCGACTGAACTCAAAGGTAACTAATCTAGGAGGAACTAAAGAACTAGATGAAGTACCTAGTTCCTATTGAAGAAAATAACGAGAAAGATATATCCTCTTACTTTCAAACTTTAAACTTTTGTTTCTTTTACAAACAAATGTACATATGCATAATATTGTATAACAAAATACAATCAGTTCGGACTAAATAAAAGCCTTAATAAATTTTGAATATATTACAAACATAAAATATTGTTCATTCGAAAAGAAATCTTCAGTATACCAATAGTTGTGGACCTATTAAAACCCCTTCGGAGTTTTAGAGGAAATGCTTGAACTATATGAACTGAAATTTCATATTTAATTCAGACAAAATGGAAAATGTAGCATACCAAAAACAACTCATATGGGGCTAATATAATAACGTAAACCTTGAAATTATAAATTTTATAGGTTCAGTTTTTAAATACTGAAAGCTGAACAAGTAAAAAAGCTGTAAGTTCGGCCGGACCGAACTTTGAATACCCTCCACCATTTGGAACGAATTTGGCAATTGTCAAAAACAATAAAATCCGTTAAAATCTTAGAAATACCGATTGTAGCCGTTATATTAGGGTCAATACGACGACATAGGTAATTTTTTTCATAAGCCATTACAATATTCAAATGGGAAACTTAAAAAAAATCGGTGAAAAATCTAGCTAGAGTCATCAAAATACCGATTATCGGGAGGTACCTTTATATGGGGGCCATACGAAGACGAGGACAGTTTTCTGTCTTAGGATTTAGTATTCATTGCGAACCTAAAACACCAAATTTGACACAATTCCGGTGAATAATGTCGCTAAAATCATAAACACACCGAATATCGGGTGGTACCTTTATATAGGGGCCATACGAAGACGTGGACCTGCACAGACAGTTTTCTGTCTTAGGCTGTAGTATCCATTACGAACTTCAAACAGCAAATTCGAAACAATTCCGGTGAATAATGTCGCTAAAATCATCAAAATACCGAATATCGGGTGGTACCTTTATATGGGGGCTATATGATAACGTGGACCGTGGATGCCTATTTACGAACTTAACCTGCCTACTGGCAAAATATACATGTGTGCAAAATTTTAGCCTTCTATCTCAATTCGTTCGAAAGATAGCGTGATTACAACAGACAGACAGAAGGACAAGGCTAAATCGTCTTAGAACTTTACGCTGGTCAAGAATAAATATACTTTGCTGGGTCTGACATGAGTATTTCGAGGAGTTACAAACGGAATGACAAAATTAATATACCCTCCATAGTATAGTGGAGGGTATAAAAATACAACATTGGCTATACTTTGACTTGTAATCTGGTGACTTCAAATCATTCCTGATACCTTCAAAATACCTTAAGTCGGGAATGATGATTGCAATGCACACTTTTTTCACTATCGTTCAAAATGTGGTCCCTAGATTTTACCATCATTTTAGATCCTTTCAAACAATGTTCTCATTTTAAATATGTAAATAAAAATGTCTCTAAACCTTCTTATTTCCACAGTTTATCACACTACCATTTCCTTCTCACACCGCAGCTCTTGCTAAGTGAATTACAAATACCAGTAACACAGCCATGCACACAAAAAAAATTAGCACACACACACCAGCAAAAACCGAATGTTCCTCTTGATTGCGGTCTGTCTCTGTGCTAACAATCCTTCACAAAGAACTTGAAATAATAAATGATGAGTAGTTGTCGCTGTCGTTGTGTTGGTAATCTCACAGTAAGTGAGATAGACAGACACAAACAGATACAAAAAGGTTTTTAATTGGCCAATAGATATTTCATAAAATTACATTATCAAATAATGCTTGACACATTCAAGGATGATAGCCTCGGGTAATGTGAGATAAAGGGAGGGAAGGACAGTGTATTTGTGGCTTATGCAAATACTAGCATTGCCAGCAACTACTCATGGACAAATTGCATTTTATTATACCCTCCACCTTGAAAAGGAGGGTATATTAACTTTGTCATTCCTTTTGTAACATCCCTAAATATTCGTCCTAGATCCCATAAGGTATATATATTAATAATCAGCATAAAATTCTAAGTCGATTTAACGATGTCCGCATGTCTGTCTGTCTGTTGAAATCACGATACAGGCCACATAATTTGACGTAGAGCGTCAAAATTTAGCAGAATAATTTGTATTGTGTCTAGGATGGTTGGTATTGAAAATGAGATATATCGCTCCACGTTTTGTTATTGTAGTAGATTTTCGGTATTTTGATGATTTTTGCCACACTTTTTCACGGATTTGTCTGAAAATTGGTATTTTTAGGTCATAATGGGTCCTAGTTCGTGTGGCAAAACATTGTATGTATATATGCCCACGATTTGGTATAGCCCTCTGTTGTATATCTCCCAATATTCGGTATATAACGGTACCTCCCGATATTCGGTATTTTGATGTGCCACATTTTTTCATGGATTTGTCTGAGAATTGGTATTTGTAGGTCATAATGGGTCCTAGTTCGTGTGGCGAAGCATTGTATGTATAGACCCACGATATTCGGTATTTTGATGATTTTTGCCACATTTTTTTACGGATTTGTCTGAGAATTGGTATTTTTAGGTCATAATGGGTCCTAGTTCGCTTTGGTATAGCCCCCATATAACGGTACCTCCCAATATTCGTTATTTTGATGATTTTTACCCCATATTTTCATGGATTTTTCTAAAATTTGGTATTTGTGGGCCATAATGGGTCATAGTTCTTCTAATGCGAAACATTGTATGCATAGGTCCACGTTTTGGTATAGCCCCCATATAACGGTACCTCCTGATATTCGGTATTTTAATGATTTTTGCCACATTTTCCCACGAATGTGTCTAAAAACTGGTATTTGTAGGTTATAATTGGTTCTAATGTTTTCTTTACCCTGAGGTGGAGGGTATTAAAAGTTCGGCCCGGCCGAAATTAATGTTTATACCCTACACCACAAGGTGGTCAGGGTATTATGTCTTTGTGCATTTGTTTGTAACAGGCAAAAGAAAACGAGATAGACCCATAGTTCCTTTTGATGATCTGCATAGAATCATATTCTGAGTCGATTTATGAATGTCCGTCCGTCCGTATGTCCGTCTGTCCACGTATTTTTGTAAACAAAGTACAGGTCGCATTTATTACCCGATCCAGATGAAATTTTGCACAGATCATTTGTTTGGCTCAAGGACGAACCCTATTGAAATTGGAAATATTCGGTCAAAATTTAGATATAGCTCCCATATATATCTTCGTCCGATTTGCTTTTTATTGTGCACCAAACGTATAATATCAGCCCGAATTGTATGAAATTTTGCGTATACACCCAAATTAGGCCTGAAAATAAGTATGCCAAGTTGTATCGAAATCGGTTCAGATATAGCTATAGCTCCCATATATATTGTTCATCCGATTTGTTACTCACAGCCGTAATATGCAATATGCTCCGTTACAACGATATTCAGGGAAAAATATCAAATGAAGCTCAGAAATATATTTGCCAAATTTTATCGAGATCGGTTCCGATTTGGATATAGCTTAAATATATTTATCCGATTTCAAATTAATTGTGCACCAAATGGGGAATACAAGTCCGAATTTAAAATATACAAATGCTTCGGCATATTTAGTCCTTTGAACTTTAAATTATAATTTTAATCATAGCGTGTATGATAATTCTCCGATAAAAACTTTTAATTGTTATGCGAAGCTCTACTAAATCAGAAAAGTGGTGTAGGGTATCATATAGTCGGCCCCGCCCGACTTTAAGACTTTCTTTACTGTTTT
The DNA here is from genome assembly GCF_030504385.1 of Musca domestica. Taxonomy (NCBI): domain Eukaryota; kingdom Metazoa; phylum Arthropoda; class Insecta; order Diptera; family Muscidae; genus Musca; species Musca domestica. The sequence continues at coordinate 835,931 of NW_026712430.1, forward strand.
TTACTTGTTTTTGTATATGGAATTTACATATTTGTTAATGGAACTGTGGTTGGGAAAGGGGTGTGGGGGGGACTGGAGAAATGTCTTTGGTAATGAAACTGGAAAATAATTCGTTGTAAATCAATAGCCATTCATTTGAATAGCCTAAATTAAAAATGAATTGCCTGGTTAAGGGTAATTCAACATTATTCAATGTAAATGCCCAGTTAAAGTATATAATTTATATAAATAGCATTAAGTGTTTATTTCCAAACATAGTTAAGGTTCAAGAGTGCATTTTGTGCGTGTGTTTATTGGATTTGTTAACACTTCAATATTAATGTTAAAATCTTTATGTACTTAACATTGAAATAATTTACGAACATACAACATATGCGTATGTATGTGATTTCCATGGATATTAATTACATGTGAATATTATAAGTTTAACATAATTATACTGTGAATGGTTTTAATATATTATTTTATTTTAATTTAAAGGATCTCTGTGTCTGTAAATAACCACTGTTATATATATAATATGGTTATCAGAAAGTGTTTGTAAATCATTGGTTTTGGCCAATATTCCGATTTAAAAACTCCTGATAGCCAACACCATGAGATAAAATGAAAATTTAAAGTAAAAATATCCAAATTCAATATTCGAACGAGTTCCCTTTTTAATTGCAAATTCCAGTGAGCGGTAGGAGAATGCACCTCATGTTTCAAAATACAGACAATAAAGAGAACGGTACCGCAATATGGGAGATATACCAAATTGTGAACCCAATATAAACAATTTTCTTCTACAGGGGTTGTTATCTTTTTTAAATTTCCAATACAAAAACAATTCCATTAAATAATATTGATAAAATTACTCAATTACTGAATACCTGGATGTACCGTTTTTAGGGGGTAATGCTCAGCAATATAATGTTTAACCTATTATGAGCTCTTAATTCCGAATTTTAAACAATTTCGTTAGATAATGTTCCTAAAATTGTCAAGATGTCGACCATCAGGAGGGACGTCATATGGGGACAAGAGGAAAACACGGACCGATATGGCCCATAATCGTACTTGACCTGCCTACTCACAAAAATTCACATTTCGCTCATTTACTTAATATATGACATTACTCAAAAAATCGTTTTTATCAATTTTTTCTTTTTTTTCTGAAATTCTCATTGGATCTTTCTATTAAATATTTTTGTAAAAATCTTTAGAACTCAAGGAATTACGCATTTTTATACCCTCAGCCATATGGCTAGAGAGGGTATATTTCATTTGATGCGGCCAAAACGTGCCCCGTCGAAATAACGGTTTTGGAACCTAGGTCTCCTTGGACCAAATTCGCAAATGCAAATCAAAGTCCCAAAAATTTTCAGGCCAAACATCCTTTATGGTCGCTTATACAGGGTGAGATGAAAAAAACTACAACCCACTGTCATGTTCACTGATAGCTCAATAAATTTTTTACAAGCGTACAAAAGCATTTTGGTGGGAATTTTCCAGATAAAAATTATTCCTGATGAAATTCAAGCGTGATATTGTGATTTATTTATATTTGGCTAGAAAACCCCAAGTGGCTTTCGTTAGAGCACTCCAACATTTAAATGTGAATAAATCTTTTGTGTCTCGTACCATCGCTTGTTACCGTGATACTGGTAGCGTAGCCCGACGTCAAGAAAGTGGACGGTAGAAAACAGCAACATCAGCAGAAATGGTTCGAAAAGTAAAGAAGCGACTTGATCGAAACCCGCGTCGTAGTGACCGGCAAATATTGAAAAATGAGCTCGGGGTTACCCCGTTGAAATTCCAAAAAGTGCAAGAACTTACGTCGCAACAGAAAGAAAATAGACTCAAAAGAGCCAAAGAGTTGCTTCGCTTATCCGAAAGTGGTTAACTGCCGAATTTGGTTTTCTTCGATGAGAAAACATTCGTTGTCCAGCAGTTTGTAAACAAACAAAATGATCGTATTTATTTGCCAAAGAGGTCAGCTGAAAATGTGCACCTTCGGTTGGCTAGAACTCAAGTGCCGGCCATGGTGATGGTATGGGCCGCCACAACGGCCGATGGTCGCTCTCCGCTCGTATTAATCGACCGTGGCATCAGAATAAATACCTAATATTATCGAGAAAATATTATGGAGGGTGTATTAAAGTCTTGGGCACGCAAACATTTTGGCCGCAGACCTTGGACATTCCAACAGGACTCAGCACCATCGCACTCTGCATGCGCCACCCAATAATGGTTACAAAATAAGGTTCCTCGCTTCATTTTCAGCGCACAATGGCCACCAAAATCTCCGGATACCAATCCGTTGGACTATTGTGTCTGGAGTATTTTGGAAAGCACTAAAATATGAAGTGTGGATCACCTCAAGCAAGCGCTTCACCGGGAATGGGCCAATATACCACAGAGCCACATTCGGGCAGCGTGTGAATTAAACTTATTCTAAAATTTAATGCTATTTCCGACATTTTTGCTTTCATTCAATAAAATTAAAAAAATGTAAAAACTATTGCATTTAACTTTGTTGCAGTTTTCTTCTCTCACCCTGTGAAGATACCATTCGATTCAAATTTTCAAATGTCTTGCCTTTCATCTGGTGTTTTCTTGTAACAGTATAATCAATTTTCTTATTTTGTTTACATACACTTTATTGCCTTTCTTTTGTTTCTGTTTCCACACTTCTTTCACATACAAACACACACACATACACGCACATATGAGCTTTCTTTGTATCACTTTTGCAAGGAATGAACTTCACTTCGTTTGTGGGTCTGTCGTTTGTTCCGTTTTTTTTTTTTTTTTGGGGGGGATTCGTCTCAAAACATTCAACTGAAGTTAATGTGTGATGCTATGTTTATTTTCTTCTAATCTAACTGCTGTCACACCACAAAGAGTAAGAGAGCCATCAAGAACGAGAGAGAGAGAGCGCGCGCGAGGATAACAAAGAGATGAAGTATTAATGTTTTTGGTTTGTTGTTGAAGTGGTGTTAGTAACACTTCAATACTCCAGTCCGTTATTTACGAGTACCACCCATGCATGTAACAATAGTTTGTCAACCCAAAAGGGAACAAAGAGCAAACTGAAAGAGAAGAGAAATTAGACAAAAAAAAAAAGAAAAATACTCCAATTCCTATTAACTTAAGATGCTGGTGATGATGATACTGATGGTGCATGGTCTTGTATTGCTGTCTGCCAGCTGCTTGCTAAGGCTTTTTTCATTTCATTTGTATCTGTTTGAGTGTGCGTGCCTGTGTATGAGAATCCTTGTGTGTTGGTGTATTTGTTTTTGTTGTTATTGCTTTTTGTTGTATATTCGCAAATTGGGAGCGGCTCCAACATTCAAGACAAAAAAGAACACCAGCCAAAGATGAAGCACCATCAAATAGATAAGCTCAAGGTGGGAAATTAAAGTAATCCGGAGAAAAACAAGAAGAAGAAAAAATAAAATCAATTACAATTGCTTTTATGGAAATTAAATAAAATTTTCCTTTCTAGCGCACGATATCAAAACGAAATGAAAAACCTGTTTTTTCATTTAAAAGTACCAACTAAAAAGGGGGGTTGGTTTGTCAAATAGTCACTTTGTCGGTCGATAGCTGGAACAATGTTTGTTTGATATTCATGTGTTGGCTGGCTGACGGACTGGCTGCTGGATAAGACAATAACACTTCGCGACACAAGGGTTGGTTATTATCTGCTTTTGATTTTATTTCGACACAATCGCAGCGAACGAACGAACAACATCAACAACAACAATGTAGGTACATCTACATACGCACATTTATCCTACGCCTTGGCAGGGTTTTATTTCACCGTGATGAGGGTCCATCAGGGGGAAAGATACTCTTCTCGTTCTTTTACTTGCTTTTTTTCTTGCTTTCGATACATGAAAGTTTACAACATTTAACGGGGCGTTGGTGGTGGATGGTTTTCCTTATTGATATTTTTTTCTTCTTCTATCACATTTATATTTTCTTGATTCCAAGAAAATTTTGTTAAAAAAAACTTAATTTAGGCTTTACACATTTTGTTGTTTAAAGATTGGTTTTAACATAAATTTGTTTATTTCTTAAATAAAAAGAAAATTTTCACACATTGTTTCTTCTTAATTTATCCCACAACAATAACAACAACAATCACCACTAATATTTGAAACACACATCACAATGTAATTGTAATTTTCTTTGACACAAAAGATTTATTCAATTAATTATTACATCCAACAACGCTATATGGAAAAAATGCCAGGAAGATGGAATACTTTAAAAATGTATATTTTTTTTCTTTCTTCTATATCGGTTATATATCAAAGATTTGCTTTGCCGAGATTTTCACATACAACCTTCACTATCGCTCACGAGTTTCAAACTGACTCGAGCCAGCAGAACACATGTGGATGCTGCCTGGCTTTGGGCTTCTGCTGCAAAGTGTCCTACTGTCGTCGTGTGCTGTAAATGTGGTCCAAGGACTTTGTGCGGCAAGAAGCAGAGCTTTTTGTCGTTGTATTTGTTGTAACAAAGCCAGAGAAGATAACGAATTTAAGAGAATGCAAAATGTAATGAAAGAGCATAAGTCTCGTAAATGCTGAGACAGGGAAGAAAGTGTAAACAAATAGGAATATATTTAAAAAAAAGGTAGAGATATATTACAAAAAAGCATTCCATATTGTTAAAAGAGAAATTCATTGAGAGATGAACCCTAAGAGAAGGATATTGGTTAACAGACAATGATGTTCATTGCTTTGCCTGGCGATGGCTGACATCTGGAATGAAAAATTATTAGTTACAAAAAGGTATTTTGGAGCAGCTAGGTTTTTGTAAAGAAAGACAATTTTGGAGGATTCTGGTTTCCCATAACATACAATAAGTAGTATGTTTTTTTGGGACATTAGAACAGATGAATCTAATGAAAAATGATATCTTTATGATACCCTACACCACTTCACATAACAAATAAAAATTTTTATGGGGAATTTTTTTTTATTCTGATTTTAGTTGGCATAAATTAAGCTGTTTTTTTATAAAAAGAAAAACGATCTTAAGTTTTATTATTTTGATACAACAAAACACAGGTGCTCAATTCCTGTTCTGTGAAAATCTGAAATGAAAACTTTAATAGCGACAGAGATCAATTGAATTTTTTTTAATTCTAACAAAATCTGAATTTTTCGGTAGCTATTACCGAAAATGCACTTTTTGCATATGTTTTTTTAGGAAAGTACCTAATCCAAGCCCATCAAAATAAAAACAAGTAAGCAAAGGCTACAGTCGAGCGGGGCCGACCGTTGAATACCATACAACACTATAATAAACGATACAGTTTATATAGGTGAGATTCTCGAAAGAATTTCACAAGATATTATGACAAATAATAAAAGAAATCCATCAGGTTTCGTTCTCTAATTTTGAATAATAGCAACTTAAACTAATTTGCTCATTTCCAATTTATTGGTAGATGTTGCACTTAAATGGTCTTCCTAGATCTGGAACCAATATTTCCCAAAGACCTCTAATATCTCTAAGAAGTGGCAAAAGATTAACATTTATTATTGGTTTTGGACTGAAACGCATCTATATGAGATATAGACATTTGACTATAATCTTCAACGAAATCAGCGTTAACGAAATAGTCAGAAGTGCGTCTTTCCTGTATTTGTGAATTCTCCAAAATGTCACTGGAATGGACATTTTCGTATTTTGTCTACAAAAGTTGGCAAACTATTTCACACATTGAATATTTTTGGATGGCCATTCAAAACTGCTTGGCTTTTGTAATGTCCGGTAAACCCCATTCAAATGTGCGTGAGGATCGAGCGATAATTACGACCTGCAGACAATTTTGCAGTTTTTGGTCCATTTCAACCCTAAATATATGGCGATCATCTCCAAAAAGAGTAGGCTTCTATTCTGACCCTCATCTTATCTCCATGCAAAATTTGATATCCTGATATCCTAACTACTTAGTTCTGTTAGCTGTAGAAATATTACCAAATGTTTAATTCAAAATGAAAATATGCCAAAAATATGACAAAATTGAAAAAAAATTTTACAAAATCAATATTTTCATCTTTAGGAGGATATTTTTATGCGATTTTTTTAGACGTTTTTTCTTTCCTGCCAAGAGGCCATTCTGAATTAATGAGAACTGTCGAAATCAGTTCAGCCGTTCTCGACATAAAATAGATCTTTCAAGCATATCTTCTTTGATAGACATATATATCGCACATATTTTGATATATATCCGTTTTGTTGGATGTTAACATCAATGTAAAGATCAGAAGTAACCTTGTCATGGCTTTGTGATTTCGCCGGGATTTAAAATATTCGCGGTTTAATGAAAAATTTTGAATTTTTTCAACACAAAAGATATGGTATATTTTACCCGCTAAATATTATCCGATGACCACCCAAATTGGTAGGCTTCTTCCCCGCCCTAAACTCTAGCTACATGCGAAATTCAACGTCGATTGGTCTATAATTGCGACCTGTATAGCTACTGCAAAATCCGACATTTTTTCAGTATTTGGTCCATTTCAAACATTTGGCGATCATCTCCAAAAGAAATAGGCTTCTATTCTGACCCTAACCCCACCTTCGTGCAAAATTTCGTAAGGATCGGGCCATAATTGCGACCTGTAGCGTGATTACAAATTAACATGGACAGACGGACGGACGGACATACATAGCTAGATCGACTCAGCTCGGCGAGCTAGGAAGATCCATATATACTTTCCTATATGGGAAACCAATATTTCGTGGTGTTACATAAATTCTGGCCCAATCAAACTTATAATACCCCCAACACATAGTGTTGTAGGGTATAAAAACAAAAAAGGTTAAGTTTTGTGATGCTGAGATTCTCTGTCATAAGGGAAAATCCCATAGTTTCTAGACTTCGTATTTGTTTTATACTTCATATTATATATGTCCTTATTAGATTGGTTGTTACTGAATTTGAAAAAAAAATGGGAATTTCATTGAAAATTCCGACGAAAATCGTCAAAATGCAGAATATTGGAAGTTACATCTATCCAAATACAAATTTTTAGCCAATTCTATCATAGACTGTGGCTAAATTCACCTAATTTTTAGCATTTGTGGGGGCTACACGAAAACTTGGACCTATGTAGAAGATTTTCTGGTAGAGAGCTTTTAATGCGTTAAAAATCGGAATCGAACAATCATTTCGATAAGTAACAACGGAATGATAAACTTAATATACTCTCCATTGCATTGTGGAGAGTACAGCTACCGGTTGCATTTTCAGCGAAATATACATTTTTCCTAAAATTTATTTTGGTAAGATTTTTACGCACTATTTTAGTTCTTATCCATATAATCTGTGAGATAAACGTAGGACTTACCTAAAATTCACGGATCGAAAAAGCTCATCCCCATCACATTTTTTCTCAACAGCTTAAAACTGTCCTCCAGGTCTTTTTCTTTTTTCATCAAAACAATCACCGAGCTATTGCGAAATTATTTTTCACTCTTAACATCACATCGTTATTTGCAGCATAATTAAACAGCTTGAATTCCACACACATTTGAGATTATTTTATTTCTTTGCAAATATCTTACAAAAATTAAGTTACAATTTTTTTTTCGATTGACACAAAAATCAGAATAATTTTTTTTCATATCACTTTTTTTTTAATTTTTTTTTTTAATTTTTTTTTTTTTTTGAACAATTATTATTTGAAATTTTTAAATACCATTTTTTCAATAAGAACAAACGATAATGCCTTAATTGTAAAAATTTTATTGCAGGAGTTCTAATCTATAATTTACGACACCAAGCGAACAATTTGTTATATAATTTGCACGCACCATCCTCCCTAATTCCGAAATATTCCTATACTCTGTGTCGCCCTCTTCACTTTGTTGTATTGTTGAACTATACATATTAAAAAATGTTTTTCTTTAAATTTTAACTTTACAACTGTATTTATACTTCCATTTAATTAAACTTTTTATGTGTTCTACCTTATCCCAAGAAACTATGAACAGACAAACACAAGAACTGGTGGTATTTTTGCCACACTTCCGTGGTTACCAATTTACCTTATAATATTGAGTACGAGCTAAGTTGACAGTCAAATAAAAATCGTCATTTGCACTTTCTCGCTCTCTTTTCCTTATTATTTTTTTGAGCGACACAATTTGAATTTTATAATTCACACAACATTCTTTTAACATTCACTCCTTTGAGTTGTCATTTTTGTATCTTATACAAAACTTATTTTTTCCAATAGGATTATCCAAGCGGCCGTACAAACTATTAACTGACTAACAAAGTAAAAGTTAAGAATTGGCGGCATTTTTTGCCACAGTTCAGTGCTTGATAATTCGTCTTAACGCAGCCAAGGATTATTTTATTGACCATGAGTAACATATCCACTCGAACAAAAGCACTACACTCTCTCACTATCTCTCTTCTCTTTACCATTTGTTCAACGACACAAATTGTATTTTATATTTCACACAATTTCTTGTTATACGCACTCCTTTAAGTTATCATTTGTAAAAATATATTCATTCATTCATTCATTCATTTATATGCAGGTTATAAACTGTTATACAATCGTTAATTTCTTCCAATAGGATTAACCAACTGGCCGTACAAAAGAAAACAATGAACTGACAAACACAGGAAATGCCAAAAATTGGCGGTATTTTTTGCCACTGTTCAGTGCTTACCAATTTATCTCAACGCAGCCAAGGATTCTTTTATTGAGTACAATAATACAATAAGGACAGTCAGTGTGACCAGATCAAACAAAAGTGTTGCTGCTAAATAAATGTTAGAACTCCAAAAAAAATAGCATGATTCAAAAAACGTTTCTTTAATAAGAAAAAAAAAACAAAAACGTATATTTTTTAAAAAAATATAATCAATAACACCTTAAAAATATGTCTCATTAGAATAAAATAATACCATGACTAACAATAATAAGAAGAATATATTAATTGTAACAGCGTTGCCTGAAATTCGACGTAGCGCACACATGTATTCAACTTTCCCACCATGGTAAACTTTTTTTGTACGTCCGTATTACCCAAATACACTTGTAATGGATTGCTCTAACTCATTTTTTGAGTTACCGTCAAAAGTCTATAAAATTAAAATCTTAATAGTTTCGGTAATTAACGAAATTTGTCGATAAGTTAGCGATGAAATTAAAGTAGTCGCTAAAACAACCGATAGATACCAATGTTGTCAACTTAAACTTCTTGTTTATATCAAAATTTAGGGTTTCAAAGTTACCAATAACTCAAAACATGAGTTAGTGAAGCCCACTATAGGTTCATATCCTTAAATCTACCAACTAAAAACTTTGTGAAAATTGATAACTTTCAAAATTCTCCCAATTTCTATGTTTTCTAATTACAAACGTTCCCATTTTTTGTATTATTCATTTATATTTTCAACACACAAATAAAAGAAATTGTTTAATTGTCATTGTTGAAATTGTTCAACATTGAAATTCCATTTATCCGACTTATTTGGCTAACTCTCATATTAATACACGTGCTTTACTTGTGTGGTGAAAAACCTCTACGTGGAACGTCGCATTTTAGGTACCGCTGTAAAAAATTGAAGGTTCTTACATACATTCGTAGACACTGGTAGAAGAATACAGGTAGATGCATCAACGCTTGAGAACATTGAAATGTCAAAAAGAAATAATGATTTTTCAAAAAATAAGTAGATTTTTATATGTTTTATTATACGACGCCTATCGGAGTTTGTTAAGATATGCATTTTAAACAATTTTTACAAATTTGAATAATTTTTAATTCAAAATCTTCAATTCAAAAATTGGTTTGACAGTTCATTGTCCTAGCATTGCGACTACCTGCATTCTTCTGCCATGTCCTAGACTGACGGCAATCTTAATTCCTATTGAGCCACTTATTGCAGATTAATTCGTTCATTATCCCCGTTAATCGAATATGGCACCGCTGCCGAAAATCAATAAGCTGTTGACAAATTGCTTACATCTGAGAAAATCAAAATCACTGTTTTTACCAAATATTAATATTTTTATTTCCAGATGTCAAAATAGAATAGAAACCATGGTACAATGAAGAGAAGGTAGCCCAACTTTGAAAAAATTGCAAGTATAGAGGTCTACCTGTTTGACTTATAATGTCAGAATTGGTATCAAAACAATTAAAAATCAAACAACATGTTTTATTTATTTTGAATAAATAATTGAAAAAACGCTATAACTTAATGAAAGGTCAACACTTCTTTTCAAAATCATGTACTATATATCTCTAAAAGATTATTTCGCTACAAAAACTCTAAATTTTGTCGATGCATACGTTGAAATAAACATTTTGTAAACACCCGAATTTGAATGTTTTCTGAACATTTTTTTGTTATTGAAAAGAAAACACATACATAAACAAATAAAGATGACATATTAAGCCAAGAAAATAAAAAAAATTAAAATCATATGGTTTCATAGCCCTACCTTGATATCATTGTACCCATGGTACAATGAAGAGAAGGTAGGTCAACTTTGAAAAAATTGCAGGTATAGAGGTCCACCTGTTTGGCTTGTAATGTCAGAAATAGTATCAAAACAATAACAAAATCAAACAACTTGTTGCATTTATTTTGAATAAATAATTGAAAACCGCGAAAACTGAATGAAAGGTCAACACTTCTTTTCAAAACCAGGTTCTATATATCTCTAAAGGATTATTTCGCTACAAAAACTCTAGATTTTGTCGATGCATACAATGAAATAAACATTTTGAAAACATCCGAATTTGAATGTTTTCTGAACATTGTTTTGTTATTGAAAAGAAAACACATACATAATCAAATAAAAATGACATATTAAACCAAGAAAATAAAAAAATTAAAACCATATGGTTTCATAGCCCTACCTTGATATCATTGTACCATGATTTCAATGATGTACGTTTTTTAAAATTAATATTAATTAATTCATTTGTTAAAAATTTATTTGCTGCACAGCTGCACTTGTACCGGTGAACTCCATTTTTGATTACAAACTTTACTTGCGATGTTCTATTAACGTAGTTGATGCATCAATATTTGTAAGCAAAATTTGAATTTCACAACAAGTAGCATTTGTATACAACAAGGTTGTAATTTTGGATGGCATCACTTCTTGTGAATATAATTGGAATTTGACAGCACTTGGCATTTGTATGCAAAAGGGTTGTAATACTTGGTGGTTGATTTTGATTTGTTATTGAAGGTCTTATTTGCAATTACAAATAAATAGATGTTAAGAGATTAATTAAAATTTGCATTCATTTTGTTTTGGGGTTACATTTGTTAACAGCATTTATTTCCAATTCCATTTAGTACAATTCCAAATTTCGTCTAATGGGTTAATTATAATTGGCAACACTTAAACATAGCCAATAATTTTCAAATTCTCCCATACATGCTCATTCGTCAAATGTCAAGTTGTTGTTTGTTTGTTTTGGTCGTTGGTTTCGTTCTCCAATAAAATTTGAATTTTTTTTAGTATCACTTAGAGCTTGCTGCTATCGAACGGTTGTCTGCGCCCGCTTGTTTTAATAATATATTCGCGTAAATTTCTATTTTATGTTGTTGTTTTTGCATGATACAATAAAAAGCTTGTTGTGATTTTTTGTGTTTGTTGTCTAATATAAAGTGTTTGTATTCGTTCTATCAACACCGTCATTTTAATTTACGCATTGTCTCTCTTGATTGGTGGTGTGCATACAAACGTTTTCATTCTACTGCAATTTTTACATAACCGTTTTCACATTTACATTTTGTCTCATATGAAAAATTTCCGTTTCTGTTTTGTTTTGTACGGTCAAAGAGAAATTATGTGAATTCATTAATAAACAAGATTTCTTTCTTGAAACGTGTCACATTTAGAGCTGCTGTTGCCTTGAACTTGGAAGACGGTCTAACGACATTCGTTGCAGAACCACCATTTCAAACGTAATCTTTTATTTACACTGCCTACCTAATAAGCGATCAAACGCAACAATCTAAGTGCCATTTGTGAGTCTACGCCAAGTCTGACCTCAGTTTTTGTAGAGCAATTGTATTAAAATCAAATCTAAAATCATGTCGCAAAAACGTGCTGCTGGTCTTGTTGGAAAATTGGCCGAGAACCTAAAGAGCAAAGAATTCAGGGAATATTTGATGAGGTATGTATTTTATTGTAATCCTTTAAATATATGTGGCTAATAAGGTTTTTGTTTTAGCACACATTTTTGGGGTCCCGTTGCCAACTGGGGTATTCCAATTGCTGCTTTAGCTGATATCAATAAGGATCCTAAATTTATATCTGGCCGCATGACCCTTGGTAAGACCTTTGTTCCTCTATAGAGGAAATTCAATTAATGTGCGCATCTTAGAAATTACTCCATTTTTTATTGAACAAACGTCCAATTTCATTCGTAATAGTTCAGTTATCTTCACAAATTGCAATATTGTGTCAATGGTTTCACAAAAAAATCTGTTATTATTTAACTGTCCCATCTCTTAGGATTAAGTTATTAACTAACTAACGAACTCCATGTTAAGACATCGCTCAATACACAATTACATGTGGCTGACATATTTGTAAATAACGTACTATGTTCCTATCAAATATCATAGAAGTCGCATGCATATTTTGCTATAAATGTAAAGCCAAACATAACTCATAAATAGGTGCAATATCCAACCCGAATCTATTTCAACTATGGGTGCAAGCTTCAAATATATTTGTATCGAATTTTAACATTTTTGTCGAATTTCATTTGTCACAATTTATCTTGGCCTAGCAGACAGCGGCGACATTAATATGTCTGTCCACTTTTTTCTTATGTGTCGTTCCTAAATAGATAAAGCAATTCAAATTTGCACAGATTAAGTTGTATATAATTTGCAAACACTACTTCTAGCACATCGTCTCTGATTATTATTTGCTTGCTTTTTCTGGTACATTATCTATATTCATTAGCACCTCCAGCTGATAAGATTTTAAAATAAAAAAAATTCCTTTCCATTTTGAAGTCTAGTCACTCTTATCAAAATTAATACAATAAACTATTCAGCTCTTTTTAAATCAGCTCATTTTTTGCTCTAATAGATTCCCAAAAAAAAAAAAACCAATGCTTTTTTGTAGACGATCGTTAATGTTTACCTATTAATAAATTATGAACGTTTTAAACAGTTATCATTTATGACATTTAATTTGTTTTTGCAATTAATTGGTCAATTATTTCATTAATAAGAAGTCTGAGATTTGTACTTTTTTCTATGTATTGATATTGATGACCGGTGGTGAGGAATCACGCTTCCAATGAATGAATGAATAAGCATTTTGTGTCAATGAATCTATGTAAATAAGCAGAAAATCATTAATACAATTGATAAACTTAGCAGCAAACAAATGGTAATGATCATTAATAATTTGAAGAGCGAAAAACAAAAGTCAGGTTTAATGGTCTTTGTTGAAAAATATAATAACGGGGTACTTTTTGTGAATTTGTAATAGAATTTAAGAACGACGTAAACGAAAAAATTATTATATATCAAATTTTACTATAAGCTATTATATATCAGGAAAACCATTATATGTTTACAAGCGTACAAAAGCATTTTGGTGAGAATTTTCCAGAAAAAAATCTTATTCGTGATGGCGTAATAGTGTGATTTCTTTATATTTGGTTGGAAAACAACAAGTGGCTTTCGATAGAGCGCTCCAGCATTTAAATGTGAATAAATATTTTGTGTATCGTACCATCGTTCATTACCGTGATACTGGTAGCGTAGCCCGACGTCAAGGAAGTGGACGCAAGAAAAAAGCAACATCAGCAGAAATGGTTCGAAAAATAGAAGCGACTTGATCGAAACGCGCGTCGCAGTGGCCGAAAAATGCCCAGTGAGCTGAACTTATCACAATATTTCATTCGGCAAATATTGAAAAATGAAAAGCTATTGAAATTCCTAAAAGTGCAAGAACTTAAACCGCAACAGAAAGAAATTAGACTCAAAAGAGGTAAATTCGCTTGACCAAAAGTGGTGAACTGTCGAATTTGGTTTTCTCCGAATGAAAAAACATTCGTAGTCCAGCAGTTTGTAAACAAACGAAATTATCGTATTTACTTGCCAAAGAGGTCAGCTGAAAATGTGCTTCTTCGGTTGACCACCAGAACACAAGCGCCGTCCATGGTGATGGTGTGGGTCGCCATAACAGCTGATGGTCGCTCTCCGCTCGTATTAATCGACCGTGGCATTAAAATAAATATCGCGAAAATATTCTGGAGGGTGTATTAAAGCCTTGGGCACGCAAACATTTTGGCCACAGACCTTGGAAATTCCAACAGGGCTAAGCACCATCGCACTTAGCACGCGCCACCCAAGAATGGTTACAAAATGAGGTTCCTCGCTTCATTTCCAGCGCACAGTGCCCACCATAATCTCCGGATACCAATCCGTTGGACTATTGTGTCTGGAGTATTTTGGAAAGCAAGGTTGGCACTAAAAAATACCAAAGTGTCGATCAGCCCAAGCAAGCGCTTCGCCGGGAATGGGCCAAAATCCCGCAGAGCAACATTCGGCATTCAGCGTGTTACGGTTTCATTGGCCGTTTGAAGGCTATAATCCGACCAAAGTGACCAATTCGAACAAATCTAAACTTATTCTAAAATTTGCACAAATATAAACTTATTCTAAAATTTAAAAAAAAAAAAATGAAAATTATGGCTGCAGTTTTTTATCTCACCCTGTATGTCGTAAAAATGGTAAACATCAAAACCTTACCAAACGACTTTGTAATATTTCAAAACAATTTGTATGTGTTGAATCGGCGACGTAGTCATGGCCCCATTCCGAAATGTACAATTTTTATATATTTTAAAGCGCTAATTTCAGAATAAGCTACATATGTAGTTTTTAATTTTATAATCATTTGTCGATCTGAGCAAAAATACTTATTTTTTTAGCATGATCTTAACTAACCAACTATCCAAAAAAAATTATATATAAAGAAACTGGTTACAATGGAAGCAACACTCTATAACAAGTTTTACTATAAAATATTATGAACATGCGCATCAAATTTGTATATTTCCAATTAAAATAGAAATAAGGTTCACCATATGTTTATAGGATATTTTTAAGGTTAAGGTGAAATGTCAAGTGGCGTTGGCCGCCAATGTGGATAAAGCTTTAAAATAAAGTAAAAGAGGTATCGATGAAAATAATACAAAAATTGTTTGTGAACAACATTCAAAGATCTCATTAAACAACTAGTAAAGTATTGGAACTCTTTCAGCCTATGTCAATTCTAACAATTTTACTTCTTATTGAATTAGAATAATTTTCAAAATATGTTTCGTATCGCATTCATTTTCTTGCTCTTAATTATTTATTCTTTGTATTCTTTGTTTAATTAATTAACTATTTCCATTAATTAGTTTTCCACATTTGTTATACATTTCAGCTCTCACTTTGTACTCCTGCTGTTTCATGCGTTTCGCTTGGAAAGTTCAACCTCGCAATATGCTGTTGTTCGCCTGTCACATAACTAATGCCACGGCACAGTCGATTCAGGGCATCCGTTTTATCAATTACAACTATTTGACGAAAAAAGATGACAAACAAGTTGCGGCAGCATAAGGCCGACCAACAAACGCCAATTGTGAAGTAAAGCTACAAACAGGGACACAGATATATCGAACAATTTTTGTTTTGCTTCCTTTTTTTTTTTGAATTATCAATAAGACAATTGTACAAACTATTTTATTTGTGACAAAGACATAAGATAATATTTCCCGAGGAAATTTAACAACAACAACAAATATGCAAACTATTATCAACTGTTGATCGATCTAATCATTCTTCAGGGAATCACATCTGTTAATATTGTTTTGTAATTCATACGTACAATAACATTACATCTTCTTATATAGAATTACATTAAGCTACCTGCATAGATAATACGAAAACAAAATAAACAAATTTTTGAGTAGTCTTAAAATAAATAAATCTAATTGACAGACAATTGGTGTTATTATTGATATTGTAACGACAGCCGATATGGATTAAACGCACGCTATGTAAAATTGCACACAACGTTATTATTATGAAAAAATATACAACAGCAGCTATAAATAATGCAAAACAACCTTATTTAGAATATTAACAAAATGCATGCCTTGCGTTACATTATTTCAAAGTAGAATTATCTCACTTAGAAACAAAACAAGTCGAACTAGTCTTAGTTTAAATAAAATTAACAACAAGTGTCTGTTGTATTTTAAGGTGCCATTTCAACACAACACACACGTACACATACACATCTACATATGTGATAAATAAATAACAAGTGTTCTATAAACTATAAAATGCGTTTCAGTTAGAAAGGGAATTTTATAAAAATATAAAATAAAACGACAATGGGAAAGAGAAAGAGAGAGGCCAGATCGAGACAATTACATATTTACGCCGGAAGAGAAGTAACTTGTCGATAGAGTAAAACGAAAGAGACAATGCCTTGGATGCGAATTGAATGTTGTTGAAATATGTAAAAACAGAATTAAAGCAATTATGAACAATAATTCTGCGCGGAGAAAAAATAGGTATCAAGAATAAATGAAAAATAAATCTACCTTTCAAAAGCAAAGATAGTTTGCAAAGAAATTGAAATGTTTCTAATGAAAATCAGCCGCGTTATATATATCCAGCAATTTTATTGGTTTTGTTATCCAAATACACAATTTGAATTGGTAATTTTTAGTAAATATTTCATACAATTTCTGAGTTCCAAAATGACCGATATGACCGATTTCTGTACCAATGATTCTGGATGTAATTCAAAGACCAACAAAATTATATATAGCTTTTACAACATTTGGCCTAGGAACCCAAAACTAATATCACCACTTGGCATTTCTACAACCAAGACTGGATATTGTAGAGTGAAATTATAAGAAAATTTGCAGGAATTTGGAAAGAGTTGTTTGTCAGAAATATATAACTTTTTTTTTGAGAAAAACTCATGCTATTTTTATGGTATATATTAAGTATGTAAATTTTATTTGTTCAGAATCACACAATGAAATTTGATTTAGAATAATTTCTTCTTTAATACTTTCCTAAAAAAATAAAAAAAAGTAAGTATAAAGGGAGATTTTGACTCGGATTGAGCTTTCACTTTTAGTACATAAATTCTGATGGTAATTTTTATTACAAATATTGTACCAAGATATATGGTTATTCCGAGATTTATAATAAAATTTTGTATACAATATTTCTTCTTTTAACATCTTCCATCTCAAAAGAGATTTTATGTTATTTAAGACGTCAACTCGAAAAAAGTCTTAGGAAAAATTGATCAAAAGATTAGAGAATATTCTCGGAGTTTTTTTTTTCATTCTTCTAAAATTAAGCTTTGTTGGAGATTTTTTCACAAATTCAACAAAGTACGGCTTTGTCCCTAAAATGTTTTTTATACCTTCCACCATAGTATGGACTGTATATTAGGTTTTTATTCCATTTGTAACACATCGATATATAAATTTTAGACCCCACAAAGTATATCTATTCTTGATCAGAATCAAATTGTTCGTGCAGGTCCACGACTTCGTATAACGGCACCTCACGATATTCGGTATTTTCATGATTTTAGCGATATTATTCACAGGAATTGTTTCAAGTTTGGTATTTGAAATTCGTAATGAATTCTACAACCTAAGACAGAAAATTGGGGGTATTCAAATTTCGGCCGAACTTACAGTTTTTTTACTTGTTTTTTTTTTAATTATATTCATTCCTGAAGTTTAGGTAGGATTTAGACTCTATAGTAGAATTTTATGACAAATAATTTTATGGAATATTTTGACTTGCACGATCCCATTTAAAGATAGATTTTAGCCACATTTAAAAAAAGGTCCCCCATGTTGATTTGTTTGAGAGTAAAAATTGTCCACCAAAATATCCTTCCTATTTTTATCTACCATATTGCAGAAGACAATATACACCTAAAATGCACGGATTCCGGGGAATATTTATGCAAAAATTCCCAAAAGAGTGAAGGGGGGGGGGGGGGGGGGGGGAACCCTCTATTTTGGTTATTTTTCGATGTAAACTTTCAACATTAACACAGTCATTTCTATAAAAAGTTTGAAACTTACCTTCACACTTTTCCTCCTTAATGAATAAAACAACCAAAATTTAAGTTTTTTTTTTCATATAATTATTTATTTACGTTAAAAAATTTAACATTTTTCTATAGATTTAAATAATCTATTCTGTTTTTAATTTAAAGACATTCTACAAGAATGCAAATATTACGTTTTTTACGTGTTGTTTTGTTTTATTTACCTTTTTGGTTTTGTTAATTTTGTGTTTATTGTGTATTGTTGTTGTTCGTTATAAAATGGATTTTGCTTGGTTTTTTTTTTTAAAGTATGAAAGAGGTCATCAAAGTATTTGTTTTCGTTTACTGTTGTTTTTATATAAATATATATTCGTTTTATAAGTTAATTTTTCAGTTTAATTGCATTATTCACAATTGATGTACTTTTGCCTTTGTTGTTTTGTGTATAAATGGTTTCTATTGCTTATTGTTAAAATTGCATTATTTTATTATTATTTTCATCCAAGTACAAAAGATTATAAATGTTTTTTATATCATAATTGTTTTTTTCTCCATTTTTTATATTTCTTCAATTGACATTAATTGTTTGTCCTAGTCAATTTTTTTTGCTTTCAATATAATATAATTCTATTTAGAATAAAATTATTAGTTCATAAAATTATCAAAGCCAGTGAAGTTTTCGCGAAATGGTAAACAAATTAACAAATATTCAATTTTCAATGGCAATGATCTTAGTTTTGCATCACAAGATCTATGTCATTTACACAATTTTGAATAGAAAAGTAAAGATCTCCGCATAAAATGCCATGTAACCTTTCTAAAGATAGGGGAAAAATTCAAGTCACATATTTTTAAAAGGTTTTATTTAGCTCACCCCGTTTGTTTTATTATTTATTCTTAGGTCAAATTTAGTAATTCAAATTTCACCATCTTCCTGACAACCGATTAATCTGACATTTTGTATACACTTTTGATTTTGGTGACAATCAATATGGGTATCAAATGAAAGGGCTCAAAAAGCAGAATACAATATAATATAAAAAATTGAAATCCAAAATGGCGGCAGCTACCAAATTGACGGATAACGTAGGTTTTATCAATCCCATCAATATGGGTATGGGTAAAAACCAAAAAATAATAAAAAATAGATACAGTCGTGGGAATTATAAACATATGCATAGACTTGACTGAAATAAAACCGAGGGGGCTTTTCAATTGCATATGCATATTGTAGAGAATTGACGTGCCCCACGGTTTTATTTTAGTCAACGACTGTATCTATTTTTTATTTTTTGGTTTTTAGTACATTTTTCTTAAACATTGCAATGTATGTTTAATATAAAACCTTTTAACTTAAAAAGTTTTTTACCCATTTTTGTTATTATTAAATAATATAATGAAATCATTAAAATGATAAATAAAACTTAAAACCAAAGCTGTCTTCTTTTACTAGTTGAATGAAAATAAATATAAGCAATATTCTTTTGAATAGCCAAACGTGGGCTAATTCTTGGCAAAGTTGTTCTAAATTATAAATTCGGCATGCACGGCTTAACAAATGCATAATGGTCAGGAAGAGCGTTGGGCCCATGCCCTTCGTGGACTATACCAGATATGGAGCTCTATCGAACATTTTTGTAAGCCACTCGTCCGACAGCTGTTAAAATTATTCCAGCGACAGCTCATTATGTTGTTTACAAGAGTACAAAAGCATTTTGGTGCGAATTTTCCAGAACAAAAGTTATTCGTGATGGAATTCAAGCGTGATAGTGTGATTTCTTTATATTTGGCTGGAAAACCACAAGTGACTATCGTTAGAGCACTCCAGCATTAAAATGTGAATAAATCTTTTGTGTCTCGTGATACTGGTAGTGTAGTGTCCACATCAAGAAAGTGGACGGAAGAAAACAGCAACATCAGCAGAAATGGTTCGAAAAGTAAAGAAGCGACTTGATCGAAACCCGCGTCGCAGTGGCTCCAGAGCTGGGCGTATCGCAATATTCCATTCGGCAAATATTGATTGAGCTCGAGGTGAAGCCATTGGCATTCCAAAAAGTACAAGAACTTACACCGCTACAGAAAGAAAATAAACACAAAAGAGCTTCGCTTGGCCGAAAGTGGTGAACTGCCGAATTTGGTTTTCTCCGATGAGAAAACATTCGTTGCCCAGCAGTGTGTAAACAAACAAAATATTCGTGTTTACTTGCCAAAGAGGTCAGCTGAAAATGTACAACTTCGGTTGGCCACCAGATAGCCGATGTGGGCCGCCATAACAGCCGATGGTCGCTCTCCGATTATTATCGCGAAAATATTCAGGAGGGTGTATTAAAGCCTTGGGCACGCAAACATTTTGGTCGCAGACCTTGGACATTCCAACAGGACTAGGCACCATCGCATGCGCCACCCAAGAATGGTTACGAAATGAGGTTCATCGCTTCATTTCCAGCGCACAATGACCACTAAAATCTCCGGATACCAATCCGTTGGACTATTGTGTCTGGAGTATTTTGGAAATCAAGGTTGGCACTAAAAAATACCAAAGTGTCGATCACCTTAAGCAAGCGATTCACCGGGAATGGACTAAAATACCGCAGAGCAGCATTCGGGCAGCGTGTGACGATTTCATTTGCCGTTTGAAGGTCACAATTCCTGGCAAAGGTGACCAATTCGAACAAATCTAAACTTATTCTAAAATTTGATGCTATCTCCGACATTTTTTTTTTCATTCAATAAAATTTAAAAAAAAAAATGTAAAATAATGGGGTTTGACCATGTTGCACCCTGTACATTCTAGTGCTTGCCCCTAAATAACTAAAACGTTAATAACATTTTCAAATACATATTTCATAATTCTAACATTTTGCCACAAAATGTTATTTCTGAATTTCTTCTGTTTTTTATCTTTGCTTTAATTTATCATTCGTCATGCCGGATTGTTTAGTTTTGACAAGTGGATAATTTTTGTTTGTAGGGAAAAACTGGTTTTCATGAAAAAACGATGGAGCAACGCTTTGTTAATAATGGGTTTCGTCAATTGAGAAACAACTAAGATTTGCAAATTTGATATGCTTTGTTCCAAAACAACAAGAATGTCCAAGTTTTTTTTTTACAACCGACTTCCCCTTTATGATATCGAAAAAAAGATTGCAGGTTCTGGAGCAAAGCAATAATATTCACATGGCATTAAATATGGAGTTCTCTGCCCTTATTTCACACGATATTTAAACCTGATAGGCTTTATAACAATTTTTAAAACAAACTATAAAATAATTAAATCCCCAACCACATACCTCGGAAAACGAAAACGGAAAAAATAAAACAAAATAAAATATTTCATCATATAAAAACTTGTTTTTCATTTATTTTTTATATATATAATAATTTGTCAAGATTTTTAACAATAAAAAAGTTAGGGGGTTGATGTTATTTTTTTCTGTTTGTTTTTGCTGAATATGTTTTGCAATAAATTTCTTTCTTAAGATTTTCTACAAAAAATGTGTTTCAGTTTCAAAAAAATAAAAGTACAATATGGTATAAAACAAAAAATAGTTAAATCAATGTAATTCGTTCTACATGTTGCAGGTGTTGTTGTTGTTGCTGTTGAGTTTGTTTGTTGGCTATTTTTAGTTGTTATTTGAGTTTGTGTTGTTGATTTACTTCATTTTTTGAAAACAAATTATTCAAATAAAAAAAGTGAATTGATGGTGGTGGCTTAATGTTGTTGTTGACTGACGTTTGTTGTTGCTGTTTGTTGGTTGTTGTTGGTGTTTGATGGTTGTTTGGAAAAGAGCGACGTTACTTTAAGCGGTTTATTTTGTTTGTTAAATCTGTATATTGTTTTAAATCTTATTATTAACAATCTGTTTTTTATTTTCATCCACACATTACATGCAAATAATAGTATGCTTCTTCATCTTCTTCGTTTTAATAAATTTTAAACACATTTCTTTCTATCGGAATATTTTTCTTGTTTCTTACTATTGCAATGTGAAAGCATTTTGTCGACAATAAAATTGCTTACGGTTTACAAAAAGTATTTAATTTTTTCCAGTTTTTTTTTATACTAAAAATAGTAAAATTATATAAAAAAGCGTTGATGAAAAATAAAAAAAAACAATAAAAAAACAAAAGTATGTATATAGTATTATAAAATCGAACTATTGTAAATTAATTATTCATATATAGTGTGATTCTTTAAAATCTATCATGATTTTCATTACTAAGAATAACCACAAACTCTGTTCAAACAACAATGTGTTGAATGATTCACTACCCCAAAAGATTTCAATAAAATATTTTAAACAATTCCGAGCGATTTTGAATAATTTCTCCTTCTAATCTAAAATTATTTCTTAAAAGGAATCGTTTTATTTAAAGAAATTTCCCTGCTCGTTTTCAAGGCACATTTTTATGGGGAATTTTTAATTATTCTTTTTTTAATTGTATTCTTGTAAATGTAAATGTAAATACCGAATATCGGGAGGTACCGTTATATGGATGCTATACCAAAACGTGGACCTATACATACAATGTTTCGCCACCGGAGCTAGAACCCATTATGACTAACAAATACCAATTTTTAGACAAATCCGGGAAAAAATGTGGCAAAATCATCAAAATACCGAATATCGGGAGCTACCGTTATATGGAGACTACACCAGAACGTGGACCCATATATCTCATTTTCAATACCAAGCGTCCTAGACACAATAGAAATCGTTCTGCTAAATTTTGACGCTCTACGACAGACGGACATCGTTAAACCGATTTAGAATTTTAGTCTGAATAAACTTGAAATTTTATCTAAAAAATAAAGGAAAAAAAACTTCCTTAAATGAAATAACAAAGAAAGCTGCGAATACTTTCTCTTTTCTTTAAAAAATTTTCCCCAATTAAATAAATATATTACCTTCATTTTCTTTTGAGTTTACATACTCAGATATCCATGTTCTATGATAAGAGCAGAGTTCAGTGGTTAATCTTAGAGACATGACAAATTAACACAAATGTAACTAAAATTATTGTATTTTTTAAAAAAAGAAACACAATAATTATAAAAAAAGAATTATAACCTAGATTTTAATTAAACATAATTAAACAAAGTACACACAGAAAAAAGTCAATTAAATTTAATATTCTTAAAATTATATATATCTTTTTGTTAAAGAAGTTGAAACAAAAGGCAATTTCTATAAATTATGGAAAAAGTTCTCTTGCTTTGTGTTTTCCATGATTAGAAAAATTCAAAAGTAAAAAATATTGTCCTTTTTCTCTTTGTTTGGATTTTTGCTAAACGCTATCTTTTTTTGTTGAACCTTGTTGATGATGCATGACAGTGGGGGGTTTGGTTTGTTGGGGTTAGGAAGATGAAAGAATTTTGTTTTGAAATATACGCCATTCTTTTTGTTTTGATTTTGATTTATTGTTTATGATTTTTTTGTTTTGTTTTATATTTGAAGCCAAACATGAGATTTTTTGTTTTTGGATTTGTTGTGATCTTAAGGCCAAATTTCAACCTGGAAAATATTCAAAAAGATAAATTTTCAATATTATTGAAAAACAATAAAATTTTGAATTTTGTTAGAAAACAAAAAACCAAAAATATAACAATTTAGAAAAAAAGCCAAAATAGTTGATGTTTTGTTTTTTTTTTTTCTCAAATTTATTTTGTGTATATTTCAATTGTTTTTTTTTCTTTATTTTGCCAATTTATAATATGATACATTTACAATAGAATTATTCTTTTATATTAATTTAGTTAAATTAATTATTTTTTTTTAATAATTATACAATTTTTGTTGTTGATTTTTATGTTATACGTACGCAGTCTATAAGATGATGAGTCTACACAATATATAATTTTTAATTATTTGTTTGTATTCAATTTTAAAGATATATTTTTTAAATATTTTGTTTAAATGATGGTATACATATATAAAATAATATTAATCACAATTTGTTTAGAAGAAAATAAAACATATATATATAAAAAATATACATTGTAAGGTGACGGGGAAATGGTTTATGACGAAGTGTTCATACCTTAACACAAATGACACAGGAGCTGATGAGGGAGAGCTCAAGAAGCCAAATTGGAATTTTAAGATTTTTGTACTTTAAGCTTTGCATTATAAATTGAGGTGGCAAAAATATAATATAATTTAATTGATTTAAACAATCGAACCGTGAACTTGTCGAAAATGCCGAAAAAAATTCAATTGAACCATAAGAATTATCAGGAAGTTCTTTTAAAAGTACATAAATCCTGAGTGGAGAATTTCAATGGAATTAAGTAAATTTAAGTTTAAATATTAAAAAATATTTCAAAAGTTATAAGAAAATATTTTAAAATGTGAATATCATCAAGCAGTTTTGAATGTAGAATCTACTTAAAGATAGCGCTTTCAAAACATTTGAGGATTTTTGAAATGTCCAGTCCATGTGTCATTTGCCTGTTTGCATTTTTTCACCTTACAATATTTTTTAAATTTAATATTAATTTTAATTATTAAAAAAATATGAAAAAAAGAAGACTTTACAAAATAACTAAAACTTAAAAAAAAACAATTACATTTTTCATTATTACGCTTTTTGCAACTTCATTTAGTTTTTAGATTCGTTTTGTCAATTTTTACTTAATTTTGTTTAATTTACAATTTATATTTTTTTAATGTTTACAATGTATATAAGTTGTTAAATATTTTGCTAAATTTAAACTTAAACAGAAAAACAAAAAATATATATTTTTTTATATTCATGTATATATAAAATATTAATATATTCAAAAGACATGAATTTTTTTTACTTAAATCTTAAAAATTTGCCAAACGTTTTCTTTTCCCAAACAAAATAATTATTCTTTTTTTCTCGCTAAACAAATAAGGGTTACAATTACTAATGATTATACAAACAAAAATATATATTAATATATGTAAATTTTAGCATTAAAAAAATATTGGTCTTAAATCCTTACAAAATATTATAATTTTTTACAACGAATTTTTCTTTTTTCCAATATTATTGACTGCGCAAACTTAAATTACAAAAACAATTACAAAAAACTTAGAATAGTAATAAAAGTAACAATAAAAAACTTAAAACCAATTGTTTTGTTAAATACAAAAAAATAAAAGATCAGTACAATTTTATAATTAATAATAAAAATAATAATTAAATAAAAATATATGCAATTATTTTTATGGGGTTGTAAAGTCACCAAAAAACTTTACTTTGGCGGACAAGGAAAAATAAATTAAAAGATTTTTTAATTCAAATAAATCAATCAACAACATCTTTAAAAGTTCAATTAAAATCCTTTGTTCAATGACCAATTAACAATAGCTTTACATTTAATGAAAAAGTCAATTATCTTCCATACTTGAAGTCGAATAATCCAAGCTAGTGAAGCAAAACATTGACGTTACCCTCCAAATTTTGATTCGAATAACCTTTTTTAGAAAATTGGAAGCAAAAGAATATTTCATTCACCTTAGTGAAACAGACCAATAAAGTTTTTCACTGCTTTTAAAGGATTTTGAAAGATAACATTAGATTTTCTATTCTATGTTTTCTTTAACTTATTGTCAATTGATTTTTCTTATTAAATTTTTCGTTTTAGTAAACCTTTTTTTCCTTTTCCTTATCCGTTCGTTAGATATTTTCCATAATCGCAACGTTATAGAAAAGAACTCTTTTAAGAAAACAAACTCCAACAAAAGAGAAAAAGAACAAAAATTTTTACAAACGAAAAGGGTAACAAGGAAACAAAACAGGTAAAGTGTAAATTTCTAAACAATTCAAAATATAATTTTAATAATTTATACAAATTTTTTAGTTAAATTTATAAAAAACAATATTGTTGTTGGTCTGATGAAGTTGCCTTTTGACAAAAACAAAATAAAAATAATAATTTTAGAGGGAAAACAAGCCAGTAGGAAGGAGCTTAACAGGAGTTATGACAGTTTACTTCAATTTCTTACTTTAGATTTATAAAAGGGGGTTCAATATAGTTTGCCTTTTTAAGTGTTATTACAACTTTTATTAAAATGTGTTTTTTTCTTTTACTAGGGGGATTAGTACGAGTTTTATATTATATTATTATTTTTTCTTTATATATAAATCTATTTATTTAATTGTATATAAATTGGGGAGAGGAGTATAAATTTAATTTTTGTTTGTTTTTTGTTACTTCTTATAAAAAATATTATAAATTTTTTTATATTTGCTTTGAATTTGTCAAAACATATACTTTAATTTTTGCCCTAACTTTTCTTCTTATAGATATAGAGGGAAGAGTTTGAAAAAAATACTAAGATTTGTTAAGAGTTTTGAATTAATTTTGATTTTTTTTTTGTTGAACAAAAAAATTAAAGCATGGTGTTTTTAAAATGGTAAATATTATTTTATATGTTTTGTTTTCTTTTTAATTTTGTTATATAAACGCTTTAATAATTTTTGTTGGTTGTGGTTTTCTAGGCATTTTATTCTCACTGTTAAGTTTCCATATATGTTGTATATATTATAATATTTGTAATACAGAATTTTTCTTGAAGTTTTCTTAATTAAAAAAAAAAGAAAATTAAACTGAATTCATGTTTTTGTTAATTTCGTTCTGTTGTTAAAAATTCTTAATCTTAAAATTATTGTGTATTTATTTGTGTGTGATTTTTTTTTGTCGGTATGGTTTGTTGGTTATGTGTATGTAACTGTGTGTTTGTTTCTGTAATCAATTTTATATTTCTTTACTTTCAATTTATATGTGATTCTATGGTAAATTTCTATTTAAATGGCTTAAAACAATGGTATTTATTGTTTCTATATAATTTGCAATTGTTATTTTTGCTTTATTTTATATTTGTTGTTGTATGATTAAATAGGATACGTTTTGTTTAAGGAGTTAAAAAAGTTTTGTTTTTATTTATTTTTATGTGTATATATCTAATGTTTTACCAATCCTCAATTCATATTATAGTTGTAGAGAGATAGATGATAAGAATTGTTTTTTTTTTAATATTATCAAATTGAGCTTTATAGATTTCATGTTGTTTTTTGTGTTTCAATTTCTGTAGTTTTGAAATTAATGCTTTTTACGTCATTTTATAATTTTGGATAAAATCTTAAAATTATATATATTTTTAAAATATATGTCTGTGTGTTAAATTTAATTTTTAATTAAGGCTATAGATTAATTGGAAAATTTGTTTTTCTCTTTAATTTGTTTATCTGACAATAATTATTTTAATGTGTATGTATTTTGTTTATTTTGTAATTATAAATTTTGCGTGTTTATTTTGTTAAAAAAGAAAATATTTTTTTTATTATTTATGATTTGTTTGTATTTTTAACTGATTACTTATTGTGATGTGTATTTTAATTCGTTGCAAATGAGTACGGCTTAGTTATTTTATATATATCAAAATTTAATTTTAGATTTTTATTATTTACGGTTTTTATGCTTCACACAATGTTTTTTGAACAAAACGGAAATTATTTTATATTTTTTTTTTTTGAGAGAAAACAAATTTGGTAAAAAACAAAGTAAGAAAAAATAAACAAACAATAGTGTGCCTTAGATTCTAATCAATTATATAAAAGTTAACAGTTTCAATATTTCCAAATTAAAAAAATTTCCAATGCTTATGAAATTTGTTTTATGTTTTTAAGGATACTGAATTTGTCAATTTAGGCATTTTTGATTTACTTTAGAATTGGCAACTTCTTTTGAAATCGGATTTATTTGGAATTAATGTGGGAATAAATAGTATTATCTTTTATGGATATTACCAAAAATACAATGATCTCGATAAAATTTAGCAAAGGTATTTCTGAGTTGTATTTGATATATTTCCCCAAATATCGTTGTTACAGAGCGCATATTACGGCTGCGGAGGACAAAAATAACAAATCGGATGAACAATATATGTGGGAGCTTTATGTATATCTGAATCGATTTCCATAAAAATTGGCATACTATTTTCAGGCCAATTTGGTCGTATGTGCAAAATTCCATACTATTTGGCCTGATATTACACGTTTGGTGCGCAATAAAAATCAAATCGGACGAAGATATATATGGGAATTTCAATAGGGTTCGCCCTTGGGTCAAAATAAAAGACTTGTGCAAAATTTCATCTTGATCGGGCAATAAATGCGACATGTACTTTGTTTACAAAAATACATGGACAGACGGACGGACATGCATAAATCGTCTCAGAATGAGATTCTATGCAGATCATCAAAAGGAACTTTGGGTCTATCTCGTTTCCTTTTGCTTGTTACAAACAAATGCACAAAGACATAATACGCTGACCACTTTGTGGTGTAGGGTATAAAAACTAGTTTACTATAAAAAACTAGTTAATTATAATTCTTTAACTTTGAGTCTACCAATTTCATGCTTTATGTGAAAAATGTGTTGCATTGTTTTAGGCGCAATAAATGTTGTATGCCTTTTAGGAAAGCGTACTTTTTTAGTTCAATTAAATTTGTGTTTTTATATGTTATTTCAAAAAAAAAAAATAGATACAATATTGGAAATTTCATTAAACATTTGTTTCGTATAATAATATTTAATCTAAGGCACATTTCAATGATAGATGGGACCAAAAGTTCTATAAAAATTTTGACAGATATAAATGTTAAGGGCAACCATGAAAAATATCCAGGCCAAGTGATTTTGAGTTTATTTTGGAAACAATAGAGAAACATTTTTCTCCAGATAGTTGTTGGGGGAGGCTGGACGGTGTTTATTTTCTACTGTAGTTTTACAAAATGAAAGAAAACGGGGAAATGGGGGAAATATAAAAATAATTGAAACAGTAATCCA
The DNA here is from genome assembly GCF_030504385.1 of Musca domestica. Classification (NCBI taxonomy): domain Eukaryota; kingdom Metazoa; phylum Arthropoda; class Insecta; order Diptera; family Muscidae; genus Musca; species Musca domestica. Next base: position 864,875 of record NW_026712430.1, read on the forward strand.
GTATTTTACAATCAAATTGTGTTGTTGTTTTTTACATTACTGTTGTTATTGCAATGCTTAATTGTATACTAATTAAAACGTTAATATTCTTTATATTTCCTTTGTCTTTCGTTATTGTTATTTTTTCTGTGTTAAGTCAACATTCCCTCAAATTCCTTACAAAAAGTCCACTGTTTGCTTATTTTTTATCTGACAGCTTCAGTTTAGTATTTTGCAGTTGTTTTTAACTTTCTTATCAATATTTTTTGTTAAATTTTATGTTTTTCTTGTCATCTTTTTTGGGTTTATAAAAAAGTAATTATGATCAATGCCTATGATTGAAAAAGTTTTCCTTGTTGTTTTTTTTAATTCAATTTCTTTGAATTCAGTCAATAATTTGTGTGTGTTTTTGTTGTGTCTTAAATATAAATAAATTTTGTTTTACTTTTTGTGTCTTGTTGGTTTTTTTGGTTAAGCTTTGCTTAGATTTTTTTTGAAATTGATTTTTCTCTTTCGTTAGTTTTTTTTTCATGGAAAGGTTAATTAAAACAATTGAGACCAAAATAATTCAAAGTAATAAAATATACTCTTTTGCAACTCATAAGATAAGACGTGTGTTTAAAAAACAATGTTTTTTTTTTTTTCTTTAATTGTGTAAAATGTTTTTTTTTTAATTTCTTTAATATAAAAAAGTGCTTAAAATTGTTTCTTATATAGTTTTCTGGGATTAAAAATTAAGCTGATTTTTTGTGGTTTCTACTTTATTGTTATTTTTGTTATTATTATTTGAGAATATAATAAAAATGTATTATGTTGTTGTAATTAAATATGTTTGCTTTTGCCATCTTTTTTAAAAGGAGGACGCCTGTGTTTATATTTTCCCATTTTCTTGTGTTGCAAATTCCTACTGATTTTTGTTTTGTCAACTTTTTGCGTTTGCTTAATGATAGAAAAATGTACTGTTATGTTGTTATATATTTGTTTTTGCATGTTTGTTTTGTTGCCTATCGTATTGCTTGTGTTGTTGTTGTTTTCTAGAAACAAAATATAATAATTATTGTGTGAAGTTTTCTTCTTATTGTTGTAGCCATTATTATGAAATTTTATAATAATATTAATTTTTATTATATATATATATATAATTTCAAGAGGGTTATAAATTTTGTTGTTGTTTTTTTTTTATAAAATTTTGTGTGAGTTTTGTTTTTAATTTATTGATTTTTTGAATATTTTTATTTTTTTAACTCCATGCAGAAAACGTATCCGTATACCATTGTTCGCCATTAGTGCCTAATGGTTGTTGTGGTAGTGGTAAACTGCCCCAACTGCCGCCATTTCCTATTAAACCGCCTGGGTAACGTCGCTTAATGTCTGCTGGATTTTGGTGACCTCCATCAAATTTACGTTTACCGACTGGTGCTTTAGGAATGGAATGATGAACAGTTGTCAAAAATGTATGGTTTTACACGTTACAGGTTGTTTGGTTGTCATCAGTGGTTGGAGTTGTTGAATTGTTTTTGTGTTGTTGACAAAATCATTTAAACAAAAATAAAATAAAGAACACAGGGCAGTTATTTTTTACGAGGCAAAAGTATCGCAGATAGTTGTATAGCGGTTTATTTTTGTGGGTTGAAGGGGAATTTTCGAAACAATATTTGGTAGTGTGGCAATATGGGGAGAAACAGAGAAAGAGAGAGAGAGAAAGAAAGAAAAAGAGAGTAGACAAAATATTTGCAAGATTAATTGTTTGCTATTTCGGAAAAAATGTAAATTTGGTTTTTAATTAATACATATTGTCTTTTTTTTTTGTTTAGAAATACATTTTTTATATATAAAATATCTCGGTTAATAATCATTACATTTGGTTATAACAGTAAATGGAATTATAAAATAAATAAACCATATAAATAAATAAAACCAAACAAAACATTTAAAAATAGGAATATTTTTAAAATGGGAATAATATTAAATAGTATGAAAAATATTTATTTTATAATACGAAAAATTAAACAAAAAATCACATTTCATCAATCGACAAAAAAAAAACTGCAAATTATTCAAATAATTACGATTTTTTTAGATGTGTTAATGTTGGGATATTTTATTTGTTTTGATTTATAGGGTTTGTACCCAAGGCATATTTGTGATGCCCTATATATATTGCATAAGATGCAACAATTTTATAAAAACACTACTAGAAAAACCGTTTTAAATGGAATAAATCCTGAAATAAATTCAGATAAAATATTTAATCCATTGCTAATTATATATAATATACCTTGGATGTATTGAAAAAAAAAAATTGTTACCTAAAATTTAACGTAGCGTACATAAATATTCAACTTCCCCACTATGGTAAAATATTTTATACGTCCGTATTACCCAAATAGGGCAGGTTCATATATTTTACAATCTAACAACTAATAACGTTGAAAACTGGTAATGTTTTAAAATGAACCCATTTATTTTCCATTTTATTTTCAACAAAAAAAAAATATTTTTTTTTTTAATTTTCAATACTGATAAATTGTTGCACTTTGAAGTTTTGTACGCTCTCTTATGTTTTTGTAACTAGGGTACGTGGTGGTACGTACGAAAGTCCACTTTTGTCTTCAACAATGGATATTTCAATTTTGTCCAATCATCTATGAATTGAATTTGACCTTTTAATACAAATTGTACTTCGATTTTTGATTTTTAAATGGAACAGATAATTTTTTTGAATAGAAAAATTAAAAAAGGTGACCAGAATATTCGACCAGGTATAATATATGCCGGTCAAAAACTTTTAGAAAGCAGTAGATAGAATCAAAAATCTGGAGGGGCAATAGTTCCAGAGTAGATCCTACTTTCTTTAAAACTTGACATTCGAGAGACAAAAAATATGAGAAGTAGCGCTGACCGAGTTACCTAATACATATGATTCTTATGCCATTTCCAAAGACAATATTACTTATCATTTAATGGATACGACATCAAAAACTAGAGGCCGAGTTTATTTAAATTCGTGAATTATTACCAGTTTTGATGAATATATAAAACATTCATGGGTCATGTTTACTCCAATACTTGTTAGCGTGGTAAAATACTTGATACCATGATCGTTTTTTTTTTTCTGTTAATTTTGTACATATGTCGAAATTATTGTGACAGACCAATGGTTATGGAAGAGGGAGTGTTTGTATGTAAACATAGTATAATTTTAGGCGGTTTCTTCATCAAAAAAAATCATATTTCATTCCTTCAGCCCTGAGCTAAAAGTTGAGATAATATATGATTTGTGGAGGTAATATGTACTCCTTGATTTTGAGAATTAAATTTTAGAATTTAATAACATCTCCCCTGTTGAAATCCATTGACAACTATACAAATTAATTAAAATCCCTTAACTATTTTACAATTCCGCGTTGTTATTTTTGCAAAATGTAATAAATTTATTGGAATGAAAAGTTTATTTAAAACATAATTTAAATAATAGAAAAATTTACATACAAACAGAAATTTTGGAGATGTGAATTCAATTAAATACGTGTAATTAACAATTTATTAAAATAACAAAGGGATGAAGTGAGGTGACGAATAATAGACAAAAAAATCAAACAAAAATTATGAATGACAGACAAATGAAACAATAAATGAAAACATGAAACATAAAACTAGTTTTTTGTTTGTTTTTTTTTTTTTTGAATTTTAATATAAATAGGGAAGAAGTTTTTGAATTTCTATATAAATATAAAAATTAATAATATTTCTCGTTTATGCAGTAAAATAAAGTAAGGAGGAATGGGAGAATTGTTTCGATTTGTTTCCGTTTCGAATTTTTTTGTTTGTTGGAATTTTTATTCGGATTTCAGTTGACTAAATTCTTTTTGAGAAATAATATATTGCATGAAATATAGATAGATATTGATTGTTGTTCATATTCAATTTCATTGAGTCGTCAAAATACGTTCATTGTATTTACGCTTGGACTCCAATTGATGCTATTTGTAAAATATCAAATGAAAACAAAATTAATTAATTAATTTAATGTTCGAAGAATAATAAAAAAAAACAATTGGTTTCAAAATCTACTGTGTTATTTGAAAGGGAATTTGCGAAATTACGAGATCTTCGATAAGTCTTATTAAAGAAAAATAAATTTAACTAAAGCTTTTAAGTGTTTTTTAATACGTTTGTTTAGCTTCATTTAAACTTTTTGGGAAGAGCTAAAATGCACAAGCAGCAATAGTTCAACAATTTCTCTCCCTATACTAAAGTCGTTTTTATTTCAATAATAAAAAGTAAAGTTATTAAAACAAACTAAGATCGTTTTATATTACTGTCAAATGCAACAATAGTAACTTATCGGAGAACTATAATGTGTAGCTACTCCGAAACATTTCCGAAGACTGTGAAATACTCTTCTAAGTAGTAATCATTAACCCCCGACATACCTAATTGTTTCGTTCCGTACCTTTTTATACCCTCCACCATAGTATGGAGGTATATTACGTTTATCATTCCGTTTGTAACACCTCGAAATATACATTTTAGACCCCATAAAGTATATATATATTCTTGATCAGCATAAAATTCTATATCGATGTAGCTATGTCCGTCAGTGTGTGGAAATCACTCTAGCTTCCGAACGAAATGAAGTATAGGTAGATACAATTTTACTCAAATATATATGTAAGCGGCCATGTAGTTCCACGTTTTGGTATAGCCCCCATATAACGGTACCTCCAGATATTCGGTATTTTGATGCGATTATTCACCGGAATTGTTTCAAATTTGGTATTTGAAGTTCGTAATGGATATTACAGCCTATGGCAGAAAATAGTCTGTGCAGGTTCACGTCTTCGTATAGGCCCCATACAACAGTACCTCCCGATAAACGGTATTTTGATGATTTTCGCGAAATTATTTACCGATTTTTTTTTAAGTTTCGCATTTGAATATTGTAATGGCTTATGACAAAAGTTACCTATGCAGGTCCATGTCGTCGTATATACCCTAAGATAACAGCTTCATTCGGTATGTTTAAGATTTTTACACAGTTTTTAACGGAATTTATTATTATTGAGAATTGCCAAATTCGTTCCAAACGGTGGAGGGTATTCAAAGTCCGCCGAACTTACAGCTTTTTTAATTGTTAATATTAAAACTAGTAAAGTAGTGAAATGTTACTTTCGGGAACGGGACCGGAAAACTAGTAAAAATTTTAACATCAGATGGAAATCCTTCATAATTAACATTCCAGCCAATCAGAAATCGGCCATATTCCCCATGTTTGTGTGTGCTTTGTCTATTTTGCCTGTAATTTTTACTAGATTTTTATGTATGTCATAAAGTACAATATTTTAAAATTAGTACAATATAGTACTACATTGCTTTGTTCTGGAATGCAACTAATGTGTCAATTTTTATACCTTACAACACTATGTGTTGGGGGTATCATAAGTTTGATTGGGTCAAAAATTATGTAACACCTCGAAATATTGGTCTCTGACATAGGAAACTTGCTATCTGGCCGAACTGAATCGATCTAGCTATATGTGTTCGTATTTTCATGTTAATTAGTAATCACGCTACAGGTCGAAATTATTGTCCGATCCTCACGAAATTGAAGATGTAGGTGGGGTTAGGGCCACAAAAGAAGCATATTGTTTTTGTATATAGGAAACTTGCTATTTTGCTATGTGGCCGAACTGAATCGATCTAGCTATGTATGTTCGTCTTTTCATGTTAATTAGTAATCACGCTACAGGTCGAAATCACTGTCCGATCCTCACAAAATTGAAGATGTAGGTGGGGTTAGAGTCAGAAGAGAGGCATATTGTTTTTGTAGATGATGATTAAAGCGTTGAAATAGACCAAAATGTTGGTATGTCAAAAAGTACCAACATTTCTAACAAACCGCAAATATTCTTTAACCCGGCCAAATCACAAATACCTCAAAAAGGTCACTTCTAAAATAGATCTTAGTTATTCCGCTTATAAGTCAAGAACCGTTAAACTGATTTTCATAATTATCTTTGTTTCGGAATAGTCTCTTGCCAGAAAACTATAAAATCTAAGAAAATCGTGTAAAAATATGAAAATAAAAAAGGTGATTGTTTTTTTTTTTGTATGACCATTGGATTATATTTAGTTGTAAAATGGACCATAATTTTTTGTGAAATAGCTTTGAATACCTGATCAACACGACGGAGTGTGTAAATATTGGGCAATTACCCCCGGTCAAAAAGCTAAAGGGTAACATCTGGACAGGGATCTATGACATCATTTCAAAAACGAAATCTTTCAAAAAAGATTTGGACATAAAGGGGTTGTAGTGTTGCGTCACATAGTCGACTCCGCCGACGACTATGACCTTTGCTTACTTGTTTGATAAAAGGTGTGTGGCGTACATTAAGCCACTACCTTGATGACAATAGGGAATTCTTTATTATTTCAAAGTCTTAATGGCTTGCAGATACCGTTTGTGTTTCGAAACATGTTATTTTTGACAATCCTGCGGACTAAAAGTATTTAGTCTCTTTTTACTTCAAATCCCATAACTCAGCACTAACAAAGCTACATATGTAACAAATACAATGTAATATTTATGTAATAATAATGTAATAATTATATATTTTTTCCGTACTTTTTAAATTGTAAAGCAAGTAAACACGTAAATTCTCAAGATAACGCCTATAGAAATATTTTACCAGAATACGTCAACGAAAACTGCTAAAAATGTCAAAATCCTTCAGAAACAGCATATTAGGCAATCGTGCTACTACTTTTTGTTCTACTAAGGTTTGTTTCAAAGGATCAAAAGCTTTTATGGATTCGATACTACATGGGTAATCTAGATCATGCAAGAAGATTCCCTGTTTTTATTTATTATTGTATCCATGACATTTTTTCCATTTTTAATCACTCAAAATAATAATTTTGGAACCCCATAACGTGTATATATGCATTCTTGATCAGACTAAAATGCTAGGCGATCTGACAATGTCCAGCCGAACGGATTAAGCTAAAATCTTGTGTATTTTGCTTGTAAGCAGATGCAGATGCAAAAATGTGCTACATAGGTTCGATTTCCAAAAACATTGTCAACGGAGTTCTATGAAATATAATCAGCCAAATCATGAATATCTACGTTTTTTTCGAGTGATAATTACCCCAATCATCATCAAGCAAATTTCAAATGCTTTTGTGTTTTAATAAATATTAAACAACTTATATCAACAAATTTTCAATATTAGGATTCGAATATATGTGTTGATAGTAGCCTGTGGACCAACATTGAAGTTTGAATTACAAAACTGAATGGAAAATGTCACCAATGTTTCACGGTCGCCTTTTTAAAAAACTTATTGGGTAAAACGCAAAAATGATTTAAAAACAATGCATATATAAATAAATGATTTAAATTTTAAACATTAATTTAATGTTTTTCAAATGTTCTCCTTCAAAATTTTTTGGTAAAAAATTCATAAAATGACCGAAATTCCAACATGGATATAAAAACCAATAAAATGGCTGGATGTATATAACTCGGTTGCATTTCTCAAGAATTATTTCAATTTCCTTGAAAACTCAAATGAATTATTTAAATTACTTCATTTTTGTGAGAAACCGAAGCACTTCAAATTTGCACTACAAATATGGTACACAAGTTACATACCCAATAGCGTTGCCAATTTCGCAAACTGTTTCTCTGCAATCATTTATGATAAATGGAGTAGCCCATTTGGACTATTCATTTTAAATTGACTCGATTTCTGAATCGCATTTCAATATCCTACTAATTTAGACTAATTTGAAATGACATAAAATGTCAATTAGCGTATGTATACACACTTTATTATTTATATTATAAAAGAACGTATAAAATAACTCGGAATCTGTGAATCTTATCTATATTCTTTATCCAAAGTTCAAATAGAGTCTATTCTCCAGGTGACCAGCGTTTACGTGTGTTTTTATTTATAGCTATTTTAAGCTGTTCGTGCACTTGTGATCATTTTTATGTAGAAAAATTAAAAAAAAAATGTTAAAAAATAAATCTAATCGGTTTAATTTTGTAGCAATGGATTCCAATCTAATTTAAAATTAGCTTTAAAATGACCTTTGGTAAATCCTTTTGCCAAACATGGGTTTTTTTATCCAATTCGGAAACCAACATTTCAAATTGTTTTGCTGTTGTTATTTTCATGGTCAAATATCAAATACAAAAAAGTTACAATATCAACGTCGACTAAAAAATACAATGTCGTCACAATTTTTTACGGCGACAGATTTTCTTAAAAATCGACTTCACGTCGACTGTTGCAAACATTTGTCGCTATCGACAAAAAACGACAACCCTAATATCATTATTGTCTCCTCGATTTCATTTTGCGACGCCGACGACAACCATAATAGGGCCGATTCAAAATTACGAGTGTTCAATTTAAAATCGGGCATCTAGTCCATCATGAAATTATCTATATTTGGTTAAAAATACTCTAATTTTCTAACTTTGAACCCTTCTTATGGAAATTTGATTTGGTTTGATTCATGGTAGAAGATATGTAGATTTTTATATGATTTATTGTTAAAAATGCATAAAAAAATTTGAATAATTTTTCATTCAAAAATTCAAAATTGGTTTGACAGTTCATTGAACCAGCAGCTGTGTCGATGTGACTATGTATATTCTTCTAACATGGTTTGATTGCAATTTTTATCGTTATGTGTAAGAATGTCATGCAATAACGTATAACCAAATCTAAATAAGTGGTGATGCACAAAATGTGACCCATACGAGATCCATATTTACCAGACAAAGTGGGCCTATATGTTCCATTTTCCCACCTGACCTAAGTGGACGTTGTACAAGTTTGGACGAAATCAAATACTACTTTTGAGAGTTAAATCGACGCCTAATGTGTCTAAAGTATTAAAAATACAGAAAGAAATCAGGAGGTGGTACCGCTATGTATGTGGAAGTATAATACCATTCTGATTCAAGACAATTAGTCTTTTGGACAATTTACATCCTAGACATAACACATACATACTTCGTTGCAAAACCTCCAGGCTCCTCTCTGCCTTGATTTCGTCAAGCGGATGGACGTAACTAATTTGACTTAAAATATACACACGTTATGGGGTTTCAACGTAAGGGGTTTAAGGGTTTTGAATTGTATTTATTGACATTTCTGGTATACATTTTTATTGCCGAAATATTTACTGCAATTTTGACGTAAATTGTTTAATTTTTATTTGCATTACCGGATGTTTTTAAATGAAGCATGCATGAAGCCTGCACATTTTTTTAATTTTCTACAATCTTTAAGTAAAATATTCGAAAATTATGAATACCGATACATGTCAGTGGCTATAACATATTTTTAATATAAAATATTGTGTTTAAATATTAACAAGTCTTTTTACATTTTTCCCACAATTTTTCTTATACAATGTAATACTGAGAATACTCGAATACCCAAATACTGTGAATTTAAAATCGTTAAACCCCGTAGTATTAAAAAGTATTAAAAAGTGGATGCTAACTCCTTTAACAAAAGAGATTTTAGGTTATGGAACTCCTTCAAACCTAAAAAAATATACATCAACATAGTATTAAAGAATATCTTCTTATTATTATTATTTCTACTATTTGAAAAAATCATTAAGATAACCTTCATAATTTCACAAATTCCCCTAGAATTATATAAATGATATTTGTTTCTTAACAAATAACTAAAAACAACAAATAGCAGCAAAATTATAAAAAAATACTACCACAAAAATATGTATAAAGAGTAAGAAAAAAGAAGGACACAAAAAAGAAAATGATATTGCTATGGCAAATCATCATCATTATGTGTGAATACGAATAATATTAAAATAAAACGATGAAAAACCTCACAATTTTATGGATAATGTGTTCGTGTTGTTGGTAGATATATATGTAATTATTGTAAATAATTGTCATTTAAAAAGAAAGAATACACACAGCATTAGACATGTATATGTAAGAAGATATGGTGGCTTTAAACAGTATATAATAAAAAATGAATCGATTAGTATTTAAAAATATTTTTATAATATGTAAACATAGATATTCTGGTTTATAAAATAATATTTCAAATTAGAATATAACTGTTAAAATTTTGTGTAGTTAAAAAAATAATTAGATTCAAAATAAAATACAATTCTAATAAAATAATTTTCCGAAAAATATACCAAAAATCACAAAACAGGATTATGTTAGCAAAGCATATGTAAGTAAAAGTGATGATGAATGTTAATAATGAATGTTTTCCATTGATTTTGCTTTGATTAAAAACAATATTTAAAAAAAAATACATATAAAGACATTCTTCTAATGTTACCGAAAAGTAGCTTAAATATATATAAAAAAAATTAATTAAGATAAAGGCAGAATTAAATTAATAGTTTTTGTTTCTAAATATATGTATGAAAAAGATACAATAGTTTTATGGCAACAATAAAACCCCAATAAAATGTCTGCATTATCTCTTTTGGAATTTTTCTACTATATTATTTGATTTTTTTTGTTCTAATTACAAATAAAAACATGAATTTTCAAATTCATTTTTTGACTTTTTATATTTACTGTCATAACTCTCATTAAAATTATTGTTTTGGAAAATATTTTCAAAATCCGTATCACAAAGACTCTTCTTATTAATACATATAATATCTTGACGGCAAACTATTCGAAAAAAAAAATCCGTTTGGAATCATGGCAATCCATTTGGAATCAAGTTTAGTGCGAAACATATAAATATTGAGCTAGATTAAGCGGGAATTTTGTACATCATATTTCTAAACTGTGATATTGTTAATCAAAGTGCAGACTATGCCAAAATAATCTTAATAAAATGGCTAAATAGATAAATCCACAACACAATTTTACTCTGGTTTCTCAAACATCAGGTCTATAACTCAAAAATCGAATTGCGGGACTAGTGAAAATATGTCGTTCACGAAAAGGACTTTTTTCGTATCTGGGTGATACATACATTACATACCCGACCCAGACCTTAGAGTTTCTGGAAGCATTGCAGAAGGATTGAATCAGGTAAGAGTTGCCTAATCTATGTGTTCAGAGACACATTTTATTATTATTTTAGATCGAATCTATAAGTGCCATTAAGGAGACAAATGATGGATGAAATCAATACGTCTTTTTTAAAACTACAATGTAACATTTCCAATTTGAAGATATAATATATAAATACAATTGACTAAAAATGACTTTTATATCTTCCAAAATGCCCTTGGCACTTATATTCATACGAGATTTTTATTCATTTTTTTTTTCATTTCACTACAATTTATTTGTTGCATCAATATATTTATTGAGGTTTTACATAAATTTAGTTTAAAGGCTTTATTTATTGTTAATAAAAGAATTTCTAAATACAAATATGTACGTAAATAAGCCAAATTATTTGAATGCTTAATATTTTGATAATAAAAGGCCAAATAATTGTTATTTTCATTAAAAGTTATTACAATAGAACTGGATTCTAATACATTAAGGTGGCAGGCATAGGGGGTGGTGGGTAGTAAATGGTTTATGTTGTCTTTGGAATAAATTTGGAGATGGTTTTGCTATTGGTTCATTTGGGCTTAATTAAATACATATAAATGGTCTTTTAGTTTGATTTTTTATCTTAAAAAAATTATATATACAGACGTCTTTTTTTTGTTTGGTTCAATTCGAAGGAGGGTAAAAAACACAAAATTTTGTTGGTAGCTTCAATTTTTTTTGTTCAAACGAAAAAAAAACAACAAAATTATGTTGTTTACATGAATAGGATGCGTTTTTGTTGGTTTTTTTAAGGAAGGGCTGAAGGATTTACATATATAAACAGTATAAAAAAATAAAAATAATGTAATAATGAGAAAAAAACATAAAAACAAATTTTGTTTTGTTTTTGTTTTAAATACTAATCGATTCCTTTTTTTTGTATTAAACTTCTTCTCTTTCAAACGAAAATATAATAGAAAGTTCATAAAAAACATTACATACACACATACATTTCTCAAAAAAGAGCTATCCATAGAGAAAAACAAACAAAAAGATAATAAACAATTGATATGATAATAAAAATAAATTGATATGATTTATGTACTTGTTTGATGTTATTTAAGAACAAAAAATACAAGAGAATGTGTAATAGTTATGTGAATATTATATAAGTGAAAAGAAATGTAAAAAACATAGATTGAAGAGAAGTTAGAAAAACCATAGACAGTTATGCAGCAAATATATAACAGTACTAATAGAAAAAACATGCACTCAATTTCATGTCTTCACTTTTTTTTAAACAACACCTATTCCTAAGCAGAAACAATCAATCACACAAAAATATGAGATTTCATCAATAATTGCTTTAAGATAATATACTATCTTCTTTTGCTTTGAACGTGATTTCAATTTAAAATGCATTTGACTTTACTTTAATCTTTATTTATTTTCTTTTTTTTCTTGTTGTTAAAAATAAAATACAAAAAATAAACAAAAAACACACACAGAGTTCAATTAACGGAAAATCTTAATATTTAGCAAAAAAAGAGAAAAAATTAAAACGAAAAAACTAAAAAGACAGACAAACAATTAATTTATGTTGTTTGTCTTTTTGTGTTCGAAACTAAAAATTAAAATTATTATTATTAGGAAAAAGTGTATTTATTGTTCTCTTTAACATTTTTGTTTCTCTAAGCATAGAAGTTGTTTAAAAAATAATAAAAACAAAAACACATAAAACTAAAGGAAAATATAAATTTTTACTAAAATAAAGTTAACAATTTCCATTTTAAAAGTTAAGATTTTACATATTTTTACTTAAAATAAAAAAAATTATATAATATTAGCTGTTTAAAGTAAGGATATTAACTAAGGTAGAAAAGTAACTAAATTTTTAATGTGTTAGCAGTTATTATTATCGGTTACGTTATGTCAAGTCAGATAATTGGAATTGTAGGAATGCATATCGTAAGTGATTATGGGCTAGGTAGGAATGTCAAAGACAGCGCTTTAAATATAATACTAAATCATTCCTCATTTTTATGGAAAAAACATTTTTCTATTCACGTTTTAACAGGAAAGGAATCATCTGACGACATCTATTGGGGAATAGTTTAATTATTCAATAGGTCTGTAGTATTAAACATAAGTTTGACATTCAAATGGGATTGAAAGAATGGGTCATTTCCAAGCGTGTTTTGAAAATGTTTGAACATTTCGTGGTTTTTGTAAAAAATCATTTTGCCATATTTGCATTGACAAATTCTAAATTACTTATTAGAAAACAAAATGTTATTATCTATAGTTTATATAGAAATTAATCATATTCAGAAATCTTTATGTTCACTATTCATTTGATACAGGCAAATGAAAGAAATAAAGTTTTAAAATTAATGCAAAAAGAAAAAGCTCAACATGAATTCATGGAAAACAAATGAAAATGCTTAATAAATCAAGGTTTTTTTGTTCAATTCAAACGTCTAACGGATTTTTTAAATATATATTTTAGTGAGTGCCTAACGAATTGAATGCATTCCCCTAATTCCATAACTTTGTTAATATGTTACATCTGATGTGGGAATTTTATTTTTAATATAGATATAGAACCCCATATAAAATGCAGCATATAAAAAATATTGAACATCTGACGACTGTGCTAACTGTGTACGTGTGGCGATGGTTGGTTTGGTAGGACGCATTAGAAGACAAAAGTGCATTGATAGTCCAATAATAATTATGGTTATAGAAAAACAGCATTAAAGATGTAAATGATAACATACAGATGTACGCATGTATTATAGTACTTAATGGAGCAGAGAAAAAGAAAAACAAAAAACTATTTTGTTATAAAAACTAAGACACAAAATTATAAACTATAAATAAAAAAATAAAACATAAATGATAGTATTAAAACAAAATATTACATAGTCTTTTTGTGTGTACTGAGTAGTATTTGATAGTTGTTTTGTTTTTTTTTATAATATGTACTAATACTAATTATTGTAGAGAGTTAAATTAAATTAAAAATGTAAATCTTAAAATAATAATTATAATATAGTAGTGTATGGTGTAGTGGTGTGGTTTAAATCATGTTGTTTTTAGCTTTTTCGGGGAGGAGGGAGAAGAATTTGTTTGGTTTTTTTGTATGGTCGAATCATGAACTCATTGTCTTCGAATTGTTTTGACAATGCAATAACAAAAAACAGTAAGTGGTAGTAGAGTGTGTGAGAGAGAGTGAAAGACATAGATTGATTGATTGGTTGGTTGTTTGTTTTGTTTGGTTTTAATGTTTTTTCTCACCTGGTAAATTTGGTAGCGGTTTGGCGTGCTGAGTGCCACGAGCGCTGGGACGTATTTGTCCCACCCCACGGACCCCCCCGATTGCTGCCTGAGCCCCCTGAGCGGTGGCCCCCCGTTGAGCTGCCACCGCCGCCGCCACCACCGCCGCTTGAGGGGCCCCCTGACGATTGATGTTGCCACGGAGCCCAACGGTTCGGCCACGCGCCGTGATTCCACGCCCACGGCCAACCCCCTGCATTGCACAAATGCACATACACACATACATTTAATTTATTTTACGAGTACCAGCAAAAAGCCATATAGCAGTAGTTAAGAAGGCATCATCATCATCATCGTCATCAATTACCATTTCGATCGCCGACATCCACGTGGAATTTTATTCATGGTATAATATCCAAGGAGGGAAGGTCCATTTTAAGCCATTTTTCATTCAAACCATATTTGATATATATTCGTATTATATAAAGTATATATATGGATCGCCAAGTTTTTTGTTACAATTTTGTTTTTGGGTGGGGCGGTATTAATTTTGTTGTTGATTTTTTTTTTAAATTAATATTAAAAATATAATTTGGAAATGATTTATATTTATAATTGTTTGGAAAGGAAAGACAGAGGAGGATATTTTAAATAAAATAATAATGATGTTTAATGAGTTGAGATTTTCAAGTTGGGGGACATTGTGAGGGTGGGTAATCATAATTTTGTTGTTTTTTTTTTGTATGTTTTTCGTTTTAATTGTAAAGACCAACGCAATAATAACAATTTGTTAAGAATTTGGGGTAATATTTCAACGGTTTGATGCCATCAATTCAAATTGATTATGTGAAGGGAGAGTAGATAGAGACATTACATATTTTTTTTTTGGTTGAATACATAATTTGATTTGACGAACATATATATAATTTTTTTAAGACGATTTTTATATAGTATCGTTTGCGTTTACCGACATTGTTTGAGATTGAGAGAGAGAGAGAGAGTATTTAACATAAAAAAGAAAAAAGAAAAAGAAAAAAACAAAATCGATAATGAACGCGTTAGAGATTTGGTTTTAGTGTTAAAGTTTTTTTGTTTTAACAACTTGTAGAAAAAAATTATATTCATACATATGTTTATAGAGTATAATACAATGAAGTTGTTTTGTTTTTCATTCTAAATTATTTCATGATTTTAACAAACTAAAAAACAAAATACAGATATTAAAAATAGATAAGGAAATAAAATGTAAAATATAAAGAAAAAGTATATATGTAAAATAAATAAATAGCAATTCAATGATTTGGGTTTTTATGTGTAAACACTTTTTTCATTTTACAATATAAAAATTATTGTAATAATAAAATTAATATCCATAAACTAATATAACTAATTGTACCAATTAGCAAAATTAATAATATCACTAATATTTTGCTTTTTTAGATTCTTGTAAAAGTAAAATATGAATTAAAATATATAAATTGAAATATATAAAAATGCAATAATAAAGCTGCGAACATAAAAGCTTTTGTAATATATGTAAGGAATAAAATATATAATACTAATACTATTTTATGTATGCATGTTTATCAAAACGAATACATTTTATTCCTTACTTTTGCATAGCTATAAAATTTAATATTAAAACGTTGCTTGGTTTTATTGCCTTTTGAATATTAATTTCAAATTTTTAAATTTCTTTGCATACTCTGAGGATGATGTGAAATCGTAAACTTTTTTTCTTAACGAGAATATTTTAAAGGTCTGATATTTTAAATAATATCCATGTGGCAATCAAAGTTTGTAGGAACTTTAAAATGAATTTAAATATGTACATTTCAACTTGATGTAATTGAAAATTTCAGTTAAAACGACAAACTATTGAATCTTATGGTTAGTTTCCACACAAATGCCATTTGAATTTGTTTAATATTGAATACAAGAATTTGGTTCCAAAAGTTATTTGAAATTGCTTAATTTAACATAAATTTAAAGCGCCCAAGTGAGCTTTTCGAATGCGTACATCTCCTTATATATTATCAGGGATCGGAGGAGCTATAACAACATATTTTCGGTTAATATGTAAATTTAAGTTTGGATCCCAACAGACAATAATAATGCTCATCCCTGATGGGATAGATTGTGAAATCAAGAATTTACCCACAAGATATAATTTTAGGTTGATCTCCATTAAAAAAATGTCCACTTTTATATCATTAACAAATTATGTTCAAAAGACAATAAAACAATAACTTAAATTAATTAAATAAAAACAAAAGAGTTTAACATTATAAATAAATAGCACTTTGGTATTCAGCTCATGAAAAATAAGAATTAACATAGAAAAAAACTTAGCTTAAAAATAATACAAAATAAGCAGTTAAAAAAAATTAGTAAACTTAAAGCAATGAAATATAATTAAAAATCACAAAGCAAAGCGATATTAAAACATAAACAAAAGCAATGAAAAAGTGCAAAAATTAAAATAAAAAGCTTTTTAAAAAAATAGGAACTATTTTGTGGTGTTAGAGTGTGGGAATGTGATGTATAAAAATTAAACCGTTAGGTGATAATGGTATGTGTGAAATGTATAGATATAAAAACTGATAGGTTGGATGGATTGAATGGATCTATGGTTGGTTGTTGTTGGTTTGTTGACTGGTTTGATTGTTTTGCAGTTATTTTAGGTTATGGTTAATCTTGGTCTATGAACGGTTGGTTGGAGAAAACTATTGCATGTGGATGTGGGCAAAGACATAACAGACAACACATTATTGCTGACTGGCTGACTCACTAACTATCGACATTGTTTTTTTTTTAATGTAACGAATTTAAACTGAAAATGCTTTGTCAATTTTTAATTTACATAGTTTTTGTCATAATTTTGAAATAAAAGCCTAAAGATTAGTCTAAAGTAAAAACAGGATGAAATTTGAACGCGTAATCTAAATTTGTTGAAAGGAAAATCCATAATTTGCAAATTATTGATTGCATCTGTAGAAATTTTGTTTGGAACAGTTGTTGTAGTTGTAATAATGATTGTGATGTGGTGGTGTAAAATGATGAACAAATTTGATTGGTTGTCCGTGTTCTTTTGGATTTTGGGTTTTTGTTTTTGAAAAAAAGTTGGAAAAACAGATACATTAAAATATAATAACACAAAAATCAATTTTTAATATTTAAGAGAAGTTTTGGAAAAACAAAAACTTTTAAACAAATTACAAAGTAATAAAAAATTATGAAAACAACTAATTTTAATAAGAAAAAATAAAAATTATTTAATAACCCACCACATTTGTACGTGCTGTTCTCGGCAAACCACCGGCGGCGCCGGCAACAGGACCCCCACCACCAATGGCACCGGGTGGCAATGGCGCCACGCTGCCCGGTGGATAATCAAAGAAATATTCTCCATCATAGGTACGATAGAAATCTTCATAATAAGAATCTGGATAGGCACCGCGATAATCCGAATAACCATAAAAGTCATATTCATAATCTATAAAAGTTTTTTTTTGTTTTAGTTTTTAAGGAAGGATAAACAATAGTTGTTTAGGTTTGTTTTTGTAATTTTTTTGTATGGTTTCGTGTTCGAGAGGGGGAAATCATAAAAATGAAAGAAATTTTGGAAGCCAAAGTTAAAAACACAAAATTGCAAAAAAATTAAATATGTGAAAAAAAAAAACAAATTAATAAAAAAACCGTTATAAATCAACTTTATAAAAACAAACATATTAAATTAAAACACTGAAAATTTACTTTACTACAACTAATAATTCAATTGTTTTTTTTTCTTCTTAAATTTATCGCGTTTATTAAAAATCATCCCAACAACGTGATAAAAATGTATGCTTAAATATATGTATGCTTTAAAATGATCACACTATGAAAGTGTTGCTCTACCGAATGTATATACAAATATATTATCTTTGGTTTAAACGTCTAAAGCTATCTATTTTTTTAATTTCAGGGGTGAATTTGGAAGGAGTATTGTCGTTTAAAATTATTTATTGGAAAACTATTAGATATTTTATCAGGGAAGTGATTTTAGTAAACTATACAACTGAAATAATCACCTTTGATTAAATTAAAAAAGTGAATTGGATTATTATACAATTTGAAGTAATATAAGGTTTCTAGGAATATTTTTGAAGGACAGAATTCATAATCTCTTCTTTCGGAGGTTGTTTTATGGCATTATAGATCAAAATCACCTTAAAAGCTAGAGATTAGACTGCAGCGTCCGGTAAAGAGGCCCACAAAAGTTGGATTTAAAAATAGGATGTGTCGTTGTTCATTGCGATTACTGATGGGGAGGAAACGTTTACTTTGTTAAAACTTAAAAAAAAAACTGGACTAAATTTTGATCCATTATTATTTTGGTACCTTTTTTGAGGTACATTGCATACTTTTTTTAAAAAAGTCTGTAAAACGTAAAGTAATTTATTATCGCGATCTACTCAATAATGTTCTTAAATATACATTTTTATCACTTTGGCTTGATTAAAACTAACTAGAAATAAATACTAAACAAAAATCAAAACTACTTTCAAAACGATTTACTATAAAATAATGAAATTATATGCTTTGCTTAAGGACTTAGGGTGAGTACAAAATATTGTATTCTCTTCTTCTTCTTTCAGTCTTCAAAACAACGGGGAAAGGTGGGATAACTTGGCTTTTGTTTTACAAAATTCAAATAACAATCATTTGGCCTTGATTTTCATTTGCAGGATGGATATTTTTGTTTACTTTGAGAAAATAAGTCAAATAGAAAACTAAAAATTTAAATTCGGGAAAAACTAAGTGGTTGAAAACAAAACAACAATATTTTGATTGTGTGAAATTTTTATTCCATTTACAATTCAGTAGAAAAAACAACAGAGTTTAAAGAACCAAACTTTTTGGGAAAAAGTAAAAACACAAAATTAGTTTAAAGAACAAACGAGTGCTCAAATGTTGAATTACTTTCTTTCGATTTTGATTGTATGATATATATATAATATAGAAATATATCATGACAACACTTCACACCATAATTGTGTTTTTATGGTAGGAGACACAACAAAAATTACTTACCGGCAAAACATCAATAAGTATACTGGGTGTTTAACATTTGCTACACAGAGAACAAACAACAAACACAAAATTGCAACATTTAATTACACAAAAAATATTTATATATTTTTTTTGTGAATAGATTTCATTATGATTTGCTGGATTTGGTTTTTTTTATTTTTAATTTGGGTTTAGGATTTGATTTTAACGGAAAATGAGCAGTGTATTTTTCTTGAGTAAATATTTTGCAGACATAAATGGAATAAAAATTAACACTCAAGTGATTTGTTTTCTCTTTTTTTTTCTTTTTGATAAAAATTTAGTAAATATAAAGTAACAAAATTTGAGCATGCAAATTAAGAAATTGGAAAACAGATGATAGTTTTATGACAATCGATGATTTAGTTTTTTTTGCGGTGTTATGGTAAAGAAAATAAAATGATAATTAACTGAGAATGGATGAAGAACAAAGATGAATGAATAAAGTTTTACAACAGTGCAAAAGTTATTTAAAATACATTTATGACAAAGAAATACAACATTTCTAATTATAAGAGAATAGAATGTTAATGAAAAGCATACAACAATGAATTTCATATTCTTTTTAAATTTTGAATGATTTAATAATTGAAAATAAAAAAAAAATAACTCAAAGAAACACAACAAAATCAATAAAATGCATAAAAAGCTGAAACGTTATCCTTAAACTTAATAAACAAATAATTAAATAATTGAAATCTAAAAACTAAAATATTTCTAATGTCTATAAATAAAGTTATGTTTTAAAATAAAAAAATAATAAAAAGGAGCCCTATATAAAAATTGAAATAATACTAATGTTTCTTTTGTAATTAAGGAATCATATTGAAACTAAAAAATATATAATAAATATATCAACAGCAAAAATATAACTAAAAACTATAATTAATTATCCTATTTTGTTTTATTGTTTACAAAAGATTTTTTTGATTCAATATTGAAAATCAAATTAAATATATAAGATTTTTGTATTAAAATTTCCAATAATTTAGCACGTTTTTCTTTTTCTTCTTCTTTTCTTGCTTATTTGTAAACGTAGTCAAGGAAATATGTTTTTTTTTTTTTTTTTTTGTTAATATAAGAAAAAATGTTAAGACTTACCATAGTCCCTGGGCATTGAAGTGCGTAACGGAATCCTTGGAGCACCGGGTAAACGCATAGGCGTAGCTATGGGTATCATGCCAGGATGTGTTGGTGATAGATTTCTGTATGGAGACAATGTTTCAAAGCTTTGTTTTAAAATCACACACGCACATCATAAAAACAAAAATATGTATATATTATGATTTTGTTTTTTGTTTAGATACAAAAATAGTCGCACAGTTGGTGATTGGTAGTAGAGTGGATATTATTTTTTTGTTGTTGTTATCGGTAGTAGAGTGGTTGGTGGTAGTAGTAGTAATAGTAGGCAGAAGTCACAACAATCGTTGGCAAATAATAAAATGGTGGCAGTAGTATTGGTATATATTCGGTTTTTGTTCATTAATAAACGGGCAATAGAATGAAAATAATAAAAAAAAGAAAAAAAAGGATAAAATAAATTAATAAAACAATTGTGACTATTGAAAAAGGATTTACATACATTAATAGTAGTGTTGCACAGGAAAGAAACATAATGAAATGTAAAATTGGACCGAATTTATGTAATTGTATACCTCTTAGTTTTACAATATTAAGCAAATATGATCAACTTCTACTGTAGTGCACAGTTGATAGTCCTTTTCTGAACGCTGTAAATGCTATCCTTACATTAATTTACAAAATATTATAAATTCAATTTCAAAAATCTAAAGACTTTTGATGAATTTAAATATGACTATATATGATATTTGTTTGCGAAAGATGATTTGCGTTCACAAAAAAGAACCATATATGTATTTAGTTTATTGGGGTGTAGTATCGGTATTGAACAACAAAATTGCTTTTATAGAGATTACATTTTTTTTGCGTTAACTAAGCAATCCTTAATATTGTAAATGGTAAAAGCCATACAAATTTTAAAGGGGATTGGAGCCAGATTATTTAATTTTGGTCGAAATGTCATTTGTCAATGTCAAGTTTCGTTTTAGGGTTCTTTTAATTCTTGTTATATGCCAAATTTTCTTGAATTTTGATGCTTCATTGTGTTTAAGTGTATATCGTAATCTAAAATCTATATATTTTTAACCTACCCTACAAGACCGGGACGTCCTTGCATCATTTGCATCATACGGCGTTCACGTGCACGCAATATTTCCTCCTTTTTCTTTTTATCCGATGGTGGTTTTGCCAAAGATACCTAAAATATTCAGAATAATATATAAATATATACTTAGTATTCTACAATAGTCACTAGCATACCTCCATATTAGAAGCACCAACTTCTTTGCCATTCAATGCTCTCATTGCCACAACAGCGCTATCACGATCCTCAAAATGCACAAAAGCATAGTCTTTAATTTTCTTAACACGTTCAACTTTGCCATATTGCTCAAATTGTTCCTACGAAAAAAACAAATAATAATAACATGACATTAAAGTATTTACTAAGGAGATAAATAATACAGGGTGAAACGAAAAAACTGCAACCAACTTCAAATTTCTAAGCCACTCGTCCGACAGCTATTAAAATTATCCCAGTAATAGCTCATTATATTGTTTACAAGCGTACAAAACATTTTGGTGAGAATTTTCCAGAAAAAAAAACGTAGTCGTGATGGAATTCAAGCGTGATCGTGTGATTTCTTTATATTTGGCTGGAAAACCACAAGTGGCTATCGTTAGAGCACTCCAGCATTTAAATGTGAATAAATCTTTTGTGTCTCGTACCATCGCTCGTTACCGTGATACTGGTAGCGTAGCCCGACGTCAAGTTAACAAACAAAATTATCGTGTTTACTTGCCAAGGAGGTCAGCTGAAAATGTGCACCTTCGGTTGGCCACCAGAACTCAAGCGCTGGCCATGGTGATTATGTAGGCCGCCATAACAGCCGATTGTCGTCTTCCGCTCGTATTAATCGACCGTGGCATTAGAATAAATATTCTGGAGGGTGTATTAAAACCTTGGGCACGCAAACATTTTGGCCGCAGACCTTGGACATTCCAACAGGACTCAGCACCATCGCAATCAGCAGGCGCCACCCAAGAATGAGGTGCCTCACTTCATTTCCAGCGCACAATGGCCACCAAAATCTCTGGATACCAATCAGTTACACTATTGAGAATGGAGTATTTTGGAAAGCAATGTCGATCACATCAAGCAAGCGCTTCGCTGGGAATGGGTCAAAATACCGCAGAGCAACATTCGGGCAGCGTGTGACGGTTTCATTGGCCGTTTGAAGGCTATAATTCGTGCCAAAGTTGACCAATTCGAACAATATTTTTTGCTCTTATTCAATATAATAAAAAAAATGTAAAAATTATGGCGTTTGACTTTGTTGCAGTTTTTTATCTCACCCTGTACTATCCAAAGTAATGAATTCATATTTTAAAATACTCTTAAGGACATACCTTTAATTTATCTTCTGTAACATCCTGTGTTAAGTTTCTAACGTACAAGACTTTAACTTTGGACATTGTTTGTTCATCCGGCTCCTCCTGTGGATCTGCCCAATCGACAATAATATCACATCCCCAAACCTGTGTAGGAAAAGGAAAAATTAATTAGTATTTAATTATTTTTGTATTTACTTGTAATATTTATCCAAAACTTACCTTAGTTCTACCAGTGCCAAGTCGCCGTTTGGCTAATGAAGCGGCTTTGTGTGATTCATATTCAAGGAAACAGAAACCACGATTCTTCTTCTTATCATCTGGTGAACTATAGATTATAACTTCAATAAGGCCGGCTAATTTGGAAACAATGCAAAAATAGTCAAAACAAAAAAAGGAAAGTTATTGTCGGGGAAAACAAAAGTATATTTTATGAAAAAGTTTCAATTTTATTTGGGTGTGTATAAAAAACACCAACAAAAAATACAACAAAAATTCTTTAACGTTTTAAAATTTAGATTTGC
This sequence comes from Musca domestica, assembly GCF_030504385.1. Lineage (NCBI taxonomy): Eukaryota > Metazoa > Arthropoda > Insecta > Diptera > Muscidae > Musca > Musca domestica. The sequence continues at coordinate 888,251 of NW_026712430.1, forward strand.
TCTATCAAGCGAGCGATAGTAGGAAATTGTTTTCCTCAATTTGAAAATATTTTTAATTATTTAATTTCATTGATTTAAAAATATATTGTTTAGTTGTTTTAAAACCAATGCCAAAAACGCTTTTTCTTTTGATTTTGATAAATTCCGACGATTTCTTTTTGTATTAAAAATTATTGTGTTATAATTTTAAAGCAACTTAAAATTAAAACTTGGAAACACTTATTTATAATTTGTATTATAGTTTTTTTATAGTTCTTTGTACATTGTTTAGGACTTGGTTTAGTTTGAAATTTATAGATATATATTTTTTGGTTTTAAATTGATAACACCAAAGAAACAAAACATAAAATACACATAGAAAATTATAAGACATATGGAATATTGTAAAAAAGAAAACTTATATACTTAACCACAATTAAAACACATTTATTTCAGAAGACAAGTATAGAGAAATGTTGAGAATAAAAGTAGATGGTATATATTGTATATTGTTGTAGTTTACATAGTATTGAAAGTAAAAGCAAAGAATTTTTTTTGGAATTTTGATATTTTTTTTATCGAAGTGGTGTAGATAGAATAGTCTTATAGTTTACCAATGAAATAGATATAGATATATGTAATTTCTTTAGACGTTTACTTGAGAGGTGAGGTGGGGAAAAGATATATTTTAAGTTGTTTGAAGTTGAGATTTTGAAAAATATGTAGTCCTTTGTTGTTGGGAGTATTTGATTTGCTTAATTGAAAGTTGTCTCCAGTCATTATCATTAATTCATCTTCTTTTTACTGCTGTGTGCATCGATCGAAATTCGATTTTGATTGTAATATACAAAAAAAACAGGACTTGTTTTATAGGAAATAAAATAATTTGTTTCTATATTTTTTGTAGAGGGAGAGGGAAACTCTTGCTCCAAATAAGATGAGGCTAAAACGCTTTAATAGCAATTATTATTCCAGAGCTAGATCCAAAAAATGGTTCTGTAAAATTTTTAAGACGAACTAGAAATGGGTTTTTCGTAGGATATTGATAAAGCAGACTACCAAACAATAAAGTAAGTTCGGCCGGACCGAACTTTCAATACACTCCACCATGTGGAATAAATTCGGAAAATTTAAAAAAAAAACAAAAAAATAAAAAATAAAATTTCTGTTAAAATCTTAAAAATACCGAATGTAGCCGCCATAATTTTTACATTATATGGGGACTATACCAAAACGTGGACCTACATGGCCCATTTTCAATACCCAAAGTCCTGCAGACATTATATACATTTGAGTAAAATTTTATCAATCTGCTTCATTTCGTTCGGAAGCTAGAGTGATTTCCACAGATGGACAGACGGACGGAAGGACAGGGCTAAATCGTCTTAAAATTTAACGCCGATCAAGAATATATATACTTTGTGTGGTCTAAAATGTATACTTCGAGGTGTTCCAAACGGAATGACAAACTTAATATACCCTCCCATACTATGGTGAAGGCTATAAAAAGAATTTTGGATAAATCGAAATGAAGCCTACTTTTAGGCGAAACAAGTTTTATACAAAATAATATGCTGAGAATTTCGATTTCAATTTACTATTTTTATAAAATTGTTGAAACTATTTGTAAAAGTTCAATGTGAATTTATAAGCTTTATTGTTGTAAATTTATTATTTTGAAAAAGCGTTTTAACCTCTACCTTAAATTAGGTTTATTATCAGGTGAAGATTATATTTCAAAATTGTTTTATTTTATGTACATAACTTTGGTTTGCTTTTGAAGACAAAAAGATTAGAAGAGAGGGGGCAAGGCAAAAGAGATAGAAAGTAAACCCAATAATAATTGTATTTTTTAATTTTGTTCAATTTTAATTTCTTACCAGTTTTGTTAACATTTTTGTTACTGTAGCTCTTCAATTGTACCAAAAAAGTCAACATTGAATTGCATTTTCTAAAATGAATTAATTTTATAAAAAATATACTCTTATTTTTAAAAGCGAATTTGGCATTTGGTTTTTTTGTTTTTTTTTTATTATATGATAAATTTCTTAATAGTTTTAAAATTTAATTTTCATTTTTTACAAACAAAAATTGTCAAGCTACAGAGTTAGTCAGAGGAATGGTAGCAAAAAATATTTTCAATTTTTTCTTATTGTTGTATTTTTTGACTTGTTGTTTATAATTACGAAAAGATAATGGGAAATTAATCTTTAATATATAAACAACAAAAATTCCAATCACAAAATTTCATCTTTCTCGATTTATTTTGAAAAGAATAATAGTTTCTTTTTGATTTTCCTAAAGAAAGGGTGGTGTTGAGGACTAATGGAAAAAAATATAATTTTCACCTGAAGATGAAGATTTTGTAAGTAGAATTTTTATGTTCATGTCCCAGATAATAATTATTATGAGTGGAAAGCGAAAATTGCAAAATTTTCACAAAAATCCAATTATTCATTCGACCAATTGGCTTCACATTTCTTGTTTTTTTTTTATTTGTTACTGTTTTTTTAACATTTATGCAACTTACGCTTTATATAACCAAATTGTATAACCAATTATATTTGTTACTGTTTACCAATTTATTATCACCGATTAAAGAAGTTAGGTTTGATTTACACTTTTTTGTTTTTTTAAAGGTAGGGGGTTGGTTGGTTAATTTATTTATTATTTTGTGGGGGGAAAGTATTGTTTTTTTATTTTGTCCTGTTCTTTCTTTTTTCTTCTTTGAGATATTAAATGTTATAATTTTTCAGTTTTTTAGATTTTGTCTTTTTTTGTCAAAATTCACCACTTACGTGCATGTTTAGAAAATTCCTCAATTAATTCATCATGATCTCTATTCTTAGGTATATTGCCGACAAAAAGCCGGTGATTATTAAATGATATCGTAACACCAATCTTTTTGCCTTTCCGAATTTCATAATCATTCAGCTGGAAATTGTTAAAAAATTGTAGCAAATACACAACAACAGATACACAAAACACACAAAGAGAGGGGGTGGTGGTGGTGTTGGGGGGAGAGATATATTATGCACAAAAACAAAAACTAATCGCCTTAGAATTTCCGTAACGATTAAGTTAGTGTTTTGACCTTTCCATTAACGCAAACAATTCGAAATACTTAATAATTTATTTGAAATATTTAAAAATAATATTTCAGTCGAAATTCAAATAAAAAAAGGTTTTCAACCTTAACATTAGATTTTGACAAATTTTCCATCAATCACTGAATAATTTGCAAAACATTTAAATATACATTGTTTTTTTTTTTTTTTTTTTTTTTTTGAATTTTAAACTGACTTATTTTGAAAAATCTGTGAGAAAATGGAAGGGGTGTGCAATCGTTTTGTTTCCAATGGACAAATCGGAATTTTTTGTAATGATATTTACGTGCCAAATAATAACGGAAAATAATATATGTATATATTCAGAAATATTATTAAAATAAATTTCGATCTCCTTTTTTTGTCAAACATACTAAATTTTTTTTACAATAGTTTCAATAATATAGTATTGAAAGATTGTTTTCAATGAAAATGAATAAATTAAAATAAATAATTTTTTTGATGGAAAATTAAAAACACAAAACCAAAATTCGAATATCTACAATATTGATATTGAAATTTAGAAGTTAATTATAGTAAGAAAGTGCGTTTTTTTAGATTTGTTTATATATTTTTAAAAGACAAATTGCAGGGGAATATACTAATTTTAACTTAATAGAAAAACTGTTAGTTTTGGCATTTATCGAATACTAAATTTCGACCATTTAAAATAACAAATTATAATTAATATTAATGACACAACCCATATTTGTGGAAGTTATGCCATTTGTTTTTGAATTCGTAACTTTGACCCTATGGCAACGTCTTATCAGGGTGAGATGGAAAAACCAACTTCAGCCTGCTGTCATTTCTAAGCCACCCGTCCGACAGCTGTTAAAATTATTCCCGTGATAGCTCATTATATTGTTTACAAGCGTACAAAAGCATTTTCGTGGGAACTTTCCAGTAAAAAAGTTATTCGTGATGGAATTTAAGCGTAATAGGGTGATTTCTTTATATTTGACTGGAAAACAACAAGTGGCTATCGTTAGAGCACTCCAGCATTTAAATGTGAATAAATCTTTTGTGTCTCGTACCACCGCTCGTTACCGTGATACTGGTAGCGTAGCCCGACATCAAGGAAGTGGACGGAAGAAAACAGCAACATCAGCAGATATGGTTCGAAAAGTAAAGAACTTACACCGCAACAGAAAGAAAAATAACTAAAAAGAGCTAAAGAGTTGCTTCGCTTGACCGAAAGAGGTGAACTGCCGAATTTGGTTTTCTCCGATGAGAAAACATTCGTTGTCCAGCAGTTTGTAAACAAATAAAATTGTCGTGTTTGCTGAAAATGTGCACCAAATGCCGAATATTATCGCTAAAATATTCTGGAGGGTGTATTAAAGCCTTGGGCACGCAAACATTTTGTCCGCAGACCTTGGACATTCCAACAGGACTCAGCCACCCAAGAATGGTTACAAAATGAGGTTCCTCGCTTAATTTCCTTTGTGCGGCCACGAAAATCTCCGGATACCAATCTGTTGGACTATTGTATCTGGAGTATTTTGAAAAGCAAGGTTGGCACTAAAAAATACCAAATGTGAATCACCTCAAACAAGCGTTTCTTCTGGAATGGGCCAAAATAAACTAAACTTATCTTAAAATTTGATGCTATTTCTGACATTTTTGTTTTCATTCAATAAAATTAAAAAAAAAAATAAATAAATAAAAACTATGGCGTTTGACTTTGTTGAAGTTTTTTTATCTCACCCTGTATGTTTTTAAATGAACAGTAGTATAGTATAAAATGTATTTATAACCGGTAAAAAAAATATTTTCAGTAGCTGGTATTTCAATGCCATCGAATCCCCACCATGGTAAGGACTATGGAGAGTGCACGAACCCTTCGAACCTCCACGGTCGGTTAAAATGAGAATTTTTTATTTTATTTTTTTTTTAATCAACTGTCAAAATGTTTGCCTCACATTTGTGTTTATTTAGCAAGTTCTTTGTTAAGAGAGAATTAAGTCTTAACTTCATCCAGAGACTTAGTAATGTATACGATAATTATTACGAATTTATAAACGATCAATGTTTTTTTTAGAAAAACAACGTTAATACATTCCACCATACAATTTGCCAGAAAATATATAGTTATTAATAAGGTAAGGCAATAAAAAACATACTATGTATGATTTAGTCTAAACTGTGTACAGTACGTGATATTTTGATTTAGAATAGAATACAAGTTATATATATTTATTTTAATTCTCATACAAAAGTTAATGACTGGAGATTTGTAGAAATACTATTATTCTTATCGGTTTATTGTGAATGGCCAAATGAAATAATTTGGAACATGTAGGAATTAAGAACTTTAATATTTATAAAATAATAGATTTTAAAAATGTAATAGTTTTATATTTTGTTTAAACATCAAATATTGAATGAATATGATGTGTAAAATATGCTTACAAAATGTAATTTGTGAAAGTGAATCAACAATAATAAGAACATAATACAGATGGGTTATCAGCCCCGTTTAAAAAAAGGTTAACGAAATGTTTTTTTTTAATGCATAAATAATTTTAATATTAAAGGATACAAAGAAAGTTGAATAAAGCACTGGGAGTATTTTTGTACATACTTTATCATTGCAATCCCAGACAAAAAATCATTACAAATCGGGTTAGCCCCCACTTTTTAAAAATGGCAGGTCCTAGATTTTCTAGCTGTAATTTGGCCACCAAAAATCGTTATGTATATATAAAGACTTTTAGTGGCAGATAACTAATTATTTTGTACGATATGTTCTTGTTAAAATAATGGGTTGGCAACCCGATTCCTGGGATATTTGTGCTACGCTTAAATATTAATTATTGTTTTTTTTTAATAAAAACGTAGCCCAAATTACAATGACGATGCGAAAAATATTGCCCTACACTTATCTCATTCTATTTAGATACGATGAAATAAAGTAGAACGCAGAATTTGAAAAGATAGTCTCGGAATAATGGATTTATGTATTGGTGCAAATGATAATATTGATGTTATGCGTGAAGTATAATAATTTATTAGGAAAGTAATATATAAATTATAATGTTTATGTACACATATAATAAAGCATAACTAAAAATATTTTTTGGCAAAAAAAAAAATTGTAATTTGAAAGGTCGTACACAAAAAGAATAATTTTACACTTTCTTCAGTCTCTCCTGAATTTCCTTCTTTCATTTGACGTCAACATAGAATTTGTTTTGTTATATATGCTTGTTCCTTAATTTGAAAATTATAATCATTAGAAATAATAGGGGGAAAGAAAATGCAGTGCGTCATGACATCTCCTATGTTTACACAATCCTCACCAGGACACACAATTTTGAGGCTATGTCCACACTTGCTTTTACCATTATAAAAAAGCTCCATAATAATTGATTTCTTATAATAAAGAAATTACCATTATAAATGGCTTCAACGTAGAAGTAGCTTAAATTGAATTTAAAAAACGCAGCATACTTTTAGGCTAAAATTCAACGTAGACTACAAAAGAAACGAACCCGCCCAGAGCCAATTGGTTTTTTGTTAGCCAATTACAAATACATTATAGCCAATTGGATTTTTGTTTTATATGCCAATTTGCGTACAATAAATATTATTTTAACGCTTACCATTATCATTAATATCATGGAAATTCTTATCGAAATAACATGAAAATCCATGACAATTATTAATTTTAATAATTTGAAAAAAAGAAGTTATAGAATTTTGTATTCATAAATTTACCTGTTAATTTACCAAATTCCTCTAAAATCTCCTCTTTGCCTTTTGATTTGGGTATATTGCCTACAAACAGGCGCAGGTTGGGCACACTTATATTAATTTTCAGACACTTGCCGGGTTTTATTTCATGATTATCGAGCTAAAGTTATATATATTTTGGGGAAAGAGAAAAAGAGTGTGGGGAAAAACAATAATAATAATGGGATTTCTTGATGTTGGATATAATTGTGTTGTAACAAAAAAAATAAAAACTTAAGTAATTAATACATTGAGGAAATTAAAAAATATTAATGAAGATCAATTTTAAATATGAAAATAAATGTAATAAAATAGAGTGAAAATGTGTAAGATTATGAAAAAAAGATGATTTTACAAATTATACAGGAAATTACTAAAAAATAAAAAAAATACAAATAAATTAACTACAAATATAATAAAGCAAATATATATGTCAATTGTATTTCAAGAACCTAAGAAAATTCATCTTTTCATATTACATTTATTCAATATATTCCCCTCATTGAATCGAGAGTAACATTGAAGATCCAATTCTAAAAGATTCGATTGATGCCATACGAAGACGTGGACCTGCACCGACAATTTTCTGTCATAGGCTGTAGTATTCATTACGAACATCAAATACCAAATTTAAAACAATTCCGGTGAATAATGTCGCTAAAATTATCAAAATGCCGAATATCGGGAGGTACCGTTATGTGGGGGCTATACGAAGACGTGGACCTACACACTACGAACTTCAAGTACCAAATTTGAAACATTTCCCGTGTAAAATGTCGCTGAAATCATAAAAATACCGAATATTGGGAGGTACCAATATATCGGGGCTATACTAAAACGTGGACCTACATAACCCACTTTCAATACCAAAAGTCCTGCATTTTACATTTGAGTAAAATTTTATCAACCTATTTCATTTCATTCGGAAGCTAGAGTAATTTACCTAGATGGACAGACGGATGGACATCGCTATATATACATAGAATTTTATGCTGATCAAGTATATATTCTTTGTGGGGCCTACAATGTATATTTCAAGGTTTTACAAACGGAATGACAAACTTAATATACCCTCCATACTATGGTGGAGTGTATAACAAATTTATTCAAAGATATTTCAAAAGACTGTTCTCCTTTAAGTTAAGCTATTTTGTGGTAGGGAAACATGTTAGTTTAAAAGATCTGCCTTACGTTACGTCATTGACTAATTTGTAAATAGCTGACATATTAAAGCGGTCTGTTGATAAAACAGTGTTATTCATTATTCTAATATCATGTTATCACGAAGCAAATTGTGCATCTAATTTAAGAAATCAGCAACTACTTCAACCCAAGCTAACTGGACAATTCAACTGAAAATTGTCTATAGACTGTCATAATAAATTCCCAATAATGTGTGAAATGTTATGACTTCAATATGTAATCTAATATTTTTAACTTAGTACAATAGGTATGAATATTTCCAAAAAAAAGTTATTTGTACTGCAAATTTAAAATATATATCATTTTACAAATCAGCTGATTATACAATTGACATATTTGCTAAGAGAAGAAAAAATGTATAACCAAAACAATATAAAATAAAATTAATGTTAAAGGATATAAAAATGGAAGGATGGTGCTTTTTTGTTTTTGTATTTACCAATTTTGAATTTTGAAGATTTCTAATGTTCCGAAAATTTTGCAGCGATTCCAAAATATTTTTTTTTACGATTTTTTTAATAAAAAAATGCAATGTTAACACGTGTAAACTAACTTAAACATATGATTAAACGAAGTGGTGATAGGAAAATGGAAGAAAATGGAAAATTAAAGAAATTTGGTTAGATTTTATAGGGGAGGGCATGCTCGTTTTTGTTTCATCAAAACGCTTATAGTAAAATAAAACCAGACAAATTAAACTAACAGCTGAAAATGTAGACAAAACTGTCTTTAACTACATGAATAGGAGGCAATGACACGATGACAAACAGATTAAGGAAAATATGCATTTTTGTTATCTGTTTTCAAATCAAACAAAGAGAAGACTGAAATATGAACGCTGGAGAAAAATGGAGGTGAGTGAGATGGAAATGTTAGGTAAACTCAGCTACTACAAAAGTTTTCAATAATAAAGAAAAAAAAAAAACGTTTTTTTTTTTCGAACATCCATGTGACTTTTGAAAACAGTTTAAATGCGACGAAATGCTATGGTGGAGGTGGAATGAATGCAAAGAGGAGCGAGAAAAAATGTAGAGTTTATTACATAATAAATTTTCCTTGCGCCATGATAAAATAAATTTAGAATTTTATTGTAGTTGTTGGTAGCCCATTTGATTTGTAATGTAAAATTCTGCTACTGGCATTCTGTATAAATAACCTAAAATTGTGCCCAAATGTACGAAGAAATAACAAGGACTTGGAAGTGAACAAAAAAAAATATCATTGTTCGTCGTCATCGTCGTTTTCAATGATCCTTGTTACAAGAATAATTGTGCAAGTAGTAGAAAAAAATATGTATATCTTATAAATTAAGGGAATATACAGTCTTAAATAGGATACTATTCTGAATGTAGTATGTGATGAATTAAAGTGAACCTTTAAATTTAATTGTTTCTCTAATTTATCACATACCATGTAAATTACGGGATACGATACAATACAAAAAGGGAGGGGTTTAAACTAAGTAGTAAAAATTAAAAAATGCAAGAGGAAAGGTTTTGTGTAATTTTTTGACTATCAAAAGGAATTAGACTTGTTTTGGTTTTTGGAATTTTGGGTATTTTTTTTCGAGAGAGACTTCTTTTCAAACCGCAAAAAAATTGTTCATTGTTTTAAATATTTCAAACATAGATTTAGTTTCATAAAACTTTTCTTTTTTTTTTTTTTGATCTATATAACTTGGGAGAAAAAATCTCATGCAACTTGCATCAAGCCAAAAAAATGTAGAATATCAACAACTATTAAATGTTTAATGGCTCAGTTATGAATAATAGGAATACATCATTCATTATGGAGCTTCCTTTACCATTCATAATCAAGCCATTGCATGGATTCTTTTCAAACTAAAAGTTTGCTTCTTGTTATAATAAAAATAAGCTAAATAAAGTATACAAAATTTCATGTAACATGTAAGCATATAAGAAGCTTGTAGTAAAACAAAAAGAAAAATAGTTTGTATTCCAATTGAAGATCGTATAGAGTTAGATACCTAAAATACTATTTTAAATACAATTAAATATTATTTTATTTTTTTCTATAGATGTAACCAATAGTCGTATGCCTAAACAAGACAAATATGTAGAATTTTTTAAAAAATGAAACCTAAAATATCAATTATTATAATAAATAATTTACTGAACTTCTTATTGACAATGCATTTTACAATTGTAGCAAAAAAAAAAAAACAAATAGTTACAGTTATAGGAACGTGGCAAAGATTTATACATATATGTAGGAAGAAGGAGGAACGTAGTGACAGAGATTGAGAGTTATAAGGTTCTGAATTAAAGTAATTGATATAAATACCTGTTTAACGGCATTCGATGCAGCTTCTCTTGTGGTGAATGTTACAAATGCATAGCCACGATTTGTACCGGTCATGGGGTCCATCATTAATCGTAGATCCCAGATGGTGCCACAGTTTTCGAACAGGGGTATGAGTTCATCTTCAAACATATCTTTTGGTATTTTCCCACAAAATACCTCGCAACCGTTACCTGGTACTGGACCATCCCAATTGGGTGGTGGTCCACCATATTTGCGCTGGCCTATACAAAAAAGGAGAATTGTTGGTGATTATGGCTACACTAGAAAACATGCCACTTATTAAGTACGCATTTGAAACATCAGTCGACTACCCAACATTCATAAAAAGTTAAGTGTATGACGTAATTAATTATCGCAAAATTTCATTATCGATAATATATACTCTACTTAAGGTAGAGTTATTTATTCAAATTTGTGCTGTTGCAGATGAATTTATTTAGCAAAAGAAACAACTAGAAATGGATCCAGCTCCTTCGTAAATCTCTTTTTTCTAACTTCATTGGTTCCGATTATAACTCTTTTTGTTTTGAGTTGAGTTTATTAAAAGGCAGTATCAAGTCTTTCTGAGAACCAAACTTGTATTTTTTGAAAATATGAAGTATAGTACGACAGCAATAAAATATGTTCGCTAGTGTGTACCATATTTAGTACAACAATGTTTTCTACTTACCCGTGGTTACATCTAAAGTATAACCGGTACGTTCTAAGATTTTTTTGATTTTTTCCTCATCTGGTCCTTTAACTTGCACTGTTGTGGCTGGTGTCGGTACACCCTGTTGACTGGCTCGACTTTTTTGTCGATAGGTTTTCATAACCCCACATAAATAGGCAGATTTATTCGATACATGTTCCAAATTTGATTCAAGGAACTGACTTAATACATTCAAGGCACCATCAACCGGAAACTCTTTGAGCGCATCCAGTGCGCGTTCATCTAATTCTACATGGGCGAGTTTACCTGTTTTATAATATCATCAAGTTTACCGGCAACCTAGAAGAAAGTTGAAGGGATATTTAAAAAATAGATTAATTAAAAGTATATTAAGTATGGCACTTCTGTCTTTTTACTTGATTAAAAACTTTCTTAAATTATTCAGAAATCGGACAGAGCTAGTTTCTGGAAAGAAAAATCGAGGCCCTGTTTCCGTGTGTCGATACGAAAGTGAATGCGCAAGAAAAACACCATTCTCATGTGTTTGTGGAACTTATTGGAATGGTGTTTCTTTCGCATGGACATACAGAAACAAGCTCAGAGTCTTCAAAAGGAGGTAAATGATTAAAATCGTTTACTATTCAGATACTTCACTTACTTTTTTATCTAAGCCATATTCCAACAGTTTTGGGTAATCCTGTGTTCTTTCACCATCACCACGATCTTCTGATTTTTGATTAATATCTTCTACCAGTCGCCATTGCCTTCCGCCATTTCTACAAAAGAAGAAAATAACGTCAAAATTTAAATTTTTATTTATATATTTATTTATTTTTTTATTAAAAAAAATACATGTTTGCATGTTGGGTATCTAAACCAGTCACAATGCGTATAACTTATATTGACATTTAATATTGTCACTGACCAATTGCAGATAGGATAGAGCTAACAAAAAAAACCTGATAATCTCCTCTTGTTACATGCTAAGTTATTTTGAATTTATAATATGTAACCTCAATGACCCGAGCAAAATGAGTTCATTAATATCGGTTTCCTGTTGCCATTGCCTCGATTTTGCACGATGCTTAATGGAAATTTCAGACTGCATATGGCCGACTTCTAAAAAATTGTAATTTGTCAATCAAATTTGTTTTGTAAACACATGAAGCATTGCAAATCATTAAACAACAAAACAGAAAATACTTAACTCACAAATATCACCTTGAAAGTTCGTTTGAACGTTAAAAATTGCACGTTGAGAGTACATATAAAAACAACAACAAAACAAAGAATTTTTCAGCTAAAATTGTTATATTACCACGATCATTAACATATGCACACACACATGCAAAGCAGAAAACCAAAGCAAACCCCCCCCCCACTTCATCACTACCAGGCACAGGACGGCGGGCATGGTCACCCCAGAGTGTGAGGCAAATTACGAAGTGAATGGCCGACCACCGATTAGGCGAACTCTGCGTTTTTGCAAAAATAAAAATCTACTACAATTGTGTTGAAACGAAAACACGAACATCAAACAAAAATCGGCAAATCACCAAATGTCTGCCATTTGCAAAATGCATGAGTACATGAACTCGCCTCGCTGCTGTTGGCTTCAGCATCATTTTCCTATTGAGTTAACACATGCTGCAACAAAATACAAGAAGATGCCGTCTGTAACATCTTTGATTAGGAAAATGCCTTTAAACATCATTTTTATCATTTAACATTATTTCATAATACCAATCCTCAAGTGCTCTTTTAATGGTAATTAACCACAACCGCAGACAAGTAGCATCAGACATTGTAAATGTTATAAAAAGATAAGAATATTCTTCAACAATAACCACATAATACGTAAGAGAGGCGTCTTAAGGTTTTCACCAGTATTACCAATAATAATAATTGTTTTCCAAAATATTTCATTCAATCAGTCTATGTTACAATTATATTACCGAATTAATATAACCCTGTCTTTTTGTTGTTATTCCTAATTTCATCATTTGTGTGTTGCCCTGTTATCTCAAAGAGCATAAGTTCAAATACCCCAACTCATTAGACAAACGAGCTAGCCAAAATACATAATAATAGGCCTATAATAGAAAAAAAAAAACAAAAAAAAAAACCGGCGAAATTTGCAAACAAAACAACTATAAGAAAATAAACATAAACAAAATAGATACAAAAAAAAAAAAACCTAACTTATAATACATGGCGGTGGGTGTGTAGCATTACGTCTCCCTCCTCACCGTTATTATTCTAATAAGAGTTTGGTGATTGACAAGAGAAACACTAGACAGCCGAGACAATCGGCCGTTTGGTTGGTATGTGTCAATAGATTGGCCATTATCAAACATAAAATGACGTCATAACAAATGCTGAATACATTTTAATAGTTTCTTTTTTATACATTGTTGTTGTTTGTTTTAATGTGTTAACTGAGTGTTGATGTCAGTGGGTCGATTGGTTTGTAGAGAGTGCAATTCACATAAGGAGCATTGATTCTATAGTATAATAGTAATCTAATGTTGAAAATACATTAATTTTACAATGTCTAATTTAATATAATAATTTTTATAATAACATAATGTATCTTTAAATATTTTCTGATGAAAATGTTACATGATATTATGTTTCTTAACTCAATAGACTCAATGTAGACAAGCTATATGACATTTTGCTTTAAAAATGTTGTTGCACTAGGCTACCATGGCGTTGCACAACTAGTAATCCTTATAGATAAAGCTGTACGGCCACACATATGTTTGTAAAATGCGTTTGACAAGAAGTAATTTCGGTGTTG